>NC_136805.1:24062790-24150290 GCF_951216825.1 Electrona antarctica
ACCTTCCATTATCAACCCTCCAGCAGTTTATTTTACAGGCAATAAAACTAAATGGTAAGAAACAACAAGGTGCACAGGGTAAACTCATTAGCTTTCCCCATCGTTTGTGGGCAAACACTGAGGAAGTACCAGCATGAGATAAGTGAAAGGGCAGATGACTTAACTTCTCATGGGCCAATAAACTACAGCTAATGCACTACTGAAGAGCAGGTGGCTCCTGGACATCACTGGAGTGAATGAGTAGCATTCAGTAGCAAGGTAATTGGCCTGCAGGATTCCACTGATTTCACAAACCTTTTCCAACATTTTATTTGTTTCCACCTATAGGTGCAGACAATAGGCTAGCGATGATAATAATGATGCAGCCTGTGTGAACTTAATAGCTACTATCCACAACTTCTGTCTAGTGGGAAACCACAAAAAGGTGAGTAAATTTGAATTGGAAGCACCATGAGGCACACAGTATCAGAAAGCTGTGTACTTTAACATGTTCTGAAGCTGTGCAGAATACTGTGATATCTATAATCTACTTAAGTCTTAATGTCACCCTTAAAATTCAACCTCTGTTGAATGGCTAGTTTATGTTTACTTGCATGTTCCATTTTCATTTCCACAATGTGTGCTGTCTTGTTCAAATAGTGACGGGAGATTACGCACACACACACACACACTACTCTTACACTCATGCAAGCCATGAGGCCATTCTGATGTAAGAGCTATCTCCCGGGAGAGGGTCTGACTCCTTCCTGCTAACATGGAGAGGCAGAAAGGGGGAAATGATGATGCCTTTTTACTTAGCTTCATCTGGAGAGTGGGGAAGCCACTAATATGAACAGAGTGCTTTCCACGCAGCTGGATTGTGTTTGCAGAGTTCAATTTAACACAGAGACAGAAAATGGGGGCTTGCTGACTGCTCATTGTCACAATAACTCATGTGCATAGAAATGGATCTAAAAAGGGCCACCGGGGGTCTGTCAGAAGCCTGTGTCAAACCCAGTAGCCAAACAATGAGGTATTTCCCTAGAGCTTATATGTTATGGGCTGTGTCTGGGTTGTAACCGCTGGGTCATTATATAACATTGTTACCGTTAGAATCAAAAAATGAACAGGTCATCCATGTGTGCTACTGCTATGCATGTACAGTGTAAAGGACTGGTTAGACTCTTACAAAAGGATACATTTATACTCACAGTGTAGTTGAAATGAGTTCTTACAGTAAGTACATGCGCGCACGCACGCACGCACGCACGCGCGCGCACGCGCGCACACACACACACACACACACACACACACACACACACACACACACACACAATGTAATATCTGTTACGTTAGAGCCATTATTTCAGGCATTTCAGTGAAGGGGTCCAGAGAGTCAGGCATCTCATTTCATTCCCACACCAGCGATACCTCATGCACCCGTCATCCTTTCCTCCTCTCCCCGACTCCCCCAGAGGGCTGCAGGCTACTCTGCCAAAAGCAACATCAATTAGACTTTGTCTTTTCTGGAAAGCAGAGCTGACCAATTACACCAATATCCAGCCACCTGATACATGTTTATGAGAGCTGGCCAGGGAAGCTTCAGGTAACTCAGATGGATGGTGGTACGGGTGGCAGAGGTTCTCTGCAATGATGCTTATCATGTTTTTCAAATGTAGTGCATTAAGGTAAATTCACACTATTATTAATGTATGGAGCTGATTACCTAAGCAGGTTTAGGGACACGGTCAATATTTTATTAAGTTCACCCATGCCTTCTAATCGTTACATTCCTACTATGGGAATAGTAAAGGATTGGCAAGAAGTCAGGTGGCTTGATTTACAGTAACCTTAACACACTGAGGTAAAAATAACACAAGCTCACCATTTAGAAGAGGAATGACTCATCTGACAGTATAGTTCTTGCCAGACTGGAAAGAAATATGAGAAATGGCTGTTATTGTCAGCAAGATCGAGAAAGACCATCTCTGGGGAGTTAACTCAGAAATGTCTCCTCAGTGAAGACCAGTTACACTTAAAGGGATAGTTCAGATTTTTTTGGGACCTGGGGACCTGGGCAATCAATTAATACAGTTGCAACCACTATATTAATGGCAAGTATTTCATACATCTGAACTACCCCTTTAACATTAAATTGGATTGTTTCTGTTATGGAGAGTGCATAATCCTAAAAACAAAATACTGTATTGTCCAAAATGTAAGACTACTCCGATTATAAGACAACCCCCATTTTTCAAGACTCATTTGTGGAAAAATAACATTGAATGTCAAATAGTCTAGTCCTCGATTATAATACGACCCAGTTTAGTAGGATATTTCCATTAGAAAACTTATATTCAGGCCAATAGGGTACATAAAGGATCAAATTAAATCTTCATCCCTAGGTAATTCCAAGTGATGAATAGGCCTTGTCGTCTGACAAATGTACAGATGTTTGTGAGAATCAATTCTAGGCCTACCAGTAATTACTGCCAGAGCCAACATGTAACTCAAATTGGTTGGTCATCGATACTCAGTGAAACAATCCCTGTGCCTTTGAAAAGTCACCCTAAGAACAGTTTTATAATAAAGTGCTTCAGAAGAAAACAAATCTTCATGACCAGAATTACAAGCAATGGCTTTGTTTTGTTTTTCAGCCAACAGCAGAAAAACACCCTGTTCTGATATCCATCTATATCACTCTCTTGCTTGGAGGAGGCTGAATTGGAAGTGAAACAGAAGGTGGGCAGAATTGGAGAGAAACAAAACAAGCCCCAGAGAGTTGGTGGAGGAAAATGGCTGTTGCATCAAGGGAAAGAGGCCACTTCTCCTGGAGCATACATTTTAAAATGAGGGTGACAAAAGCAGATTAGAACTTTCAAAGAGGTTTACACAATATAGAGCTTGCCTCCATCAGATGTCTATCTGGGTTGTTTCTATAGAAAAACTAGTCGAGATGTTGAGGCTTAAAACCGCTGGCGATTTAAGATTATTTATTTTACTTTGTACAAGTACAACGATTGGTCTGCATGGTTCTTCTTTGTCCTATTTTTCAGCATTGAGTAGTATTGTCTATTGTGTTTGGCCATTGTGATCGTCTATTGTGATTGTACATTTGTAAATATCAATAAAACATATACATGTTACAATTGCCCATAATCACCAACACATTGTGATGGCTATGGCTATATATATATAATCTTATTTTTTCATTACCAATTATCAATGCAATAAAATACAATTCCACTTGGCTAAAGCATATAAAAGAGACTTCCCCTGGCACCTCTAGTTGCACTCTTCGGAGTGGTGGAACCAGATCAGGTTCAGAACAAATATGAGGCACGGGCCATTTCGCTCACTACACTGCTAGCTAGGAAGTTAATCCTTCAGGCCTGGAAGTCGGAAAAACCTCCGACAGTTGACATGTGGCTAAAGGAGCTGGGATGAGTGCTGCATTTGGAAAAATTAGATTTACCCTGTCAAAAAGGAACCCTTATTTCAAAGTGATTGAATTCAATATTGTTCTGCCCCGAAATGTCATCTAATTAATGTATAGAATCTTTGATATGTATGTGTATGTATGTTTATATGTATGGGTGTCTATGTGGGTACACATGTATACATATGTTTTGTTTTCCATATCAGAAATGTTTTTTAGAATTGATTGTGATATTGTTTGTGTCCTCGGAGTGCGGTATAGTCATCAGCCATGTTAGTTATTTTATTGTTTTACTTTTTCTTCTCTATTTTGTCTCTTTTTATTGTAAGTCTCTTGTTTGTTTGTATGTTTCTGCTATTTTTTCCAATCTGTAAATGACTGGTTAATCCTTCTTGAAATGCCTGTATACCACAAATCATAATAAACAGATGTTTAAAAAAATATATATACAATTCCAGTTGAACCATATGGTGTTTAACTGAGTGTCAAACTATGACTACTATACTCTTGACCAACTCTATCAGCTCAAAACATGCCGTGAGCTTGTACAGTAAATCACCTGTTTTCACTTAATGTTATTGTTCTCATAATAGGCCAGAATAAGGACACAAAAGCTCAAGTGGTTAAAATCTGTCATTTTCAGCAAGTGACAGTTATGCAACTAGGTATAAATTCAAGGGTTTTATTCATCCCTTTACATCCCTATAGCCTCTAAAAAGCCAGATGAATGATGTTAATCAGTGTACAGGGAGCACAGTGCATCCCTGAGCTCCAGCTCATCCCCTTGTAATAAAGCAGTGCATGCCTGCCCCAGTAATTACTCTCATCAGTCTCAGACCTGTCTGGGTAAAAGGTCTGGTCTACAGGGTCTACCCCTAGCAGGCACAGCCCAGCCATGTGTTGATGCATCTCATTACCTGAACACTCAATCAGTGAGGATTTATATGGAGTACCTTTTTTTTAATAAGATTTATTATTGGTATTTCAACTATTTTCATGCTTTCTTTCAGACAGTGAACAGAAGGACATGCAGGTACAGTAGAGGAAAGAACTACGCTTATTTATTGCGACCATAGGTCACAGTCTACTATGAAAACCTGTCAGTCAGTCACGCCACGTGACACGCTCCATGTATGGCCAATACAGAATTCATTCCATGTTGATCTGACCTCACCTGACCTCATCAAACCCTGTACACTCAAGACACTGCCCCCTTAGATCACCATATTTAGAGCTGACCTGTTCTGACATTCCATGTTGATCTGACCTCATCAAACCCTGTACACTCAAGCACTCCATATATGACCAGACCTCATCAAACCCTGTACACTCAAGACACTTCCCCCGCTGCCACCCTTAGATCTCCATATATGGAGCTGACCTGTTCTGACATTCCATGTTGATCTGACCTCATCAAACCCTGTACACTCAAGACACGTTCCATATATGGCCAGTATAGAATTCATTCCATGTGTTATCTGATCCATGCCAAAGCGCCAGCGCTCCCAGCAGTCTGCCGTCACCCAGGCGGATGCGTGCACGCAACCTTAGGTCGCTTCTCGCCCTCAGGGCGTCTTACTGGTAGTACTTGTTTCCCTCCGGTAGTGTGGCACTGGTCCGACCGCTCACCACCTAAGCCTAACCATAACTGCATGCCACGGGGTGAGTCTCAACCCACTAATAGGAGAGGGGAAAAAAAATAACAACCGAGGGGCGCTCTTATCATCATACATCATCTCATGAACAACTGAATTTATGTGATTGGTTTGTCAATTTGCTGTATATACTGTAGGAGAGGCTAGCACACCTCATAAAAAAACAGGACCCCACTTGTGACATTATGTGGCAGCCAAGTCTATGGACTGTTCAGGTTTGCTTTAAGCAGTGACATCATGTGGCAGCCAGTGGGCGCCCCTCACTTCACACGAGTGTGATTTTTCCATCACTTTTGGCATACAATGTGGTAAGATACATTAGGTTGATACATCAATACAACTGTGTACAGCCAGATCAAACATTCACGTTAAGAGGGTTTAATATCCAAAAACTCAACAAAAACACGAAGCAGGCTTTATCACTAACATTATTCAGAAACACTGATAAACCCAGAATCAAACACTAAGTAGCTCAATAGCATTCTTAGAGCAGATTCAATATTTACAAAATAATTCATTAATGGCAGGTCATTTTACTTTAGTTCTTCTCTCATAACAATTTCCAAGTATCCTCCTGGATTAACTTTTTTCTTCACAAAAACCTAAAGTATCTTGGTACGGAAATATAAAACATTACAGTGCTCTCTTAACTTGATATCCTGCTTCAACATAAAGATTTTGAAAAACGTAATGGCAAAATGATTGCCGTTTCACCCGCTTTATTTTACACGCATGGCTCCATCAGGGTCTCCACCATTTTCGGCAAGAAGATTTCCAGGAAATGATAAAAGTCCTGAAAGTGTCCGTCTTTGTCATTGGTCGGACTGAACTTGAGGACGGCTCTTGTGCCTTCAGACCTGCCCATTATCCGGGCCTGAACTTTGAACGCAAGGGGCTCCTTTAACTCTGGTTCTTTTTCCAGGATGTGTTCTGTGACTTGGGTCTCCAGTTCCACATTGGTGCCTTCTGGTTTAGAGTCTGCCCCTTTGAGAAGTAACCTTCTCACCTTCCTCCGGCCAGCCCACACTGTGTGCCTCTGGAGCCAGGCCCAGGTGGGGGCATCAGACTTGGGCCCTTTCCCGACTCTTGACTTCTTCTCTTGGGGTGACACTGATGCTTCACTGCTTAAAGAAGACAGCCGCCTTTTGACTCCAACTTTAACCTGAGGGCTGCATTCACTTGAGGAACCAATACCATCATCACCATTGTTGGCTGATGTGTTGTGCTCAGATGATGAGTTGAGGGCTGATGTGTTGAGGTCGGATGATGACATCTCCATCACCTCATCATTAGTGCCAGTAGAAGTTCCTGAATGTTCCCCAAAGACAGGGTCCGTGGGGAGAAGGGGGTTACACTTGAGAATATTGAGGAAAAGTCCCTTGATGGAAGAGCAAACCTTATGGAACCACATAAGGTTCAAACTATCACCAGCCAGAGGGAGCTGGTTACGTAACCCATCTGGGAGCAAAGCTGCCCTGAAGGGTAGAGTGATGATCAGCCCCTTGTCACCGGGTCCCTCTTGGGTTTTGTGTTTTGGCCCCTGATGTGGGGTGATCAGGCGCACCAGTCCCCATGGCTTCCCCTTGGTAGACCTCTGCTGGTACTGGAGGCTTCGGCAGTAGTTATGTGCCTCCTGGCACTCCTTCTGGAAGTTGAGCCGAGCGCGCTCATTCAGGTTGCCCGCTACGTTGTGGGAGAGTTCAAAAGGGTCTAGCAGGTTGAGAGGCCCAAGTTTGGGGGAAGGGTGCTGAGATTTGGTGGGTCGCTCCTCCTGCATCGCCTCCTCTTCTCCCTCTTTCTCCTCGTTCTGACTGAGGTAAGAAGTGATTGGGAGTACATGGCCCTCCCTGAGGGATATGACACTGTCAGGGAAGTTAAAGTGGGCATAGAAGGAGAAGAATGCAGGCAGCAGGGAACCTGGGTATAGAGAGAACAAATTTCAGAACATTTTAATTTTAAGTGAATATTGCTCTCTCTTTGTAATGAGGCCAGATTAACTTAATTATAACCCCCACTGGGTATACAAATGAAATTGTGCAAATAAATAAATAAAAAAAACAATTTGGGAATATTCATGTCATATTACCCTTGATAATCAAAGTTAAAAAAAAGGAACCCATAGGCGGGATGCAAAGTGAGTTTTAACAATACAAACATTTAAAGACTAAACATCTTCTTTGGGCTATTATAACCTGGTTATTATCCATTAACCTCACGTTGCATGGTTACTATGAGAGGTTTTATTTTTATT
The DNA here is from genome assembly GCF_951216825.1 of Electrona antarctica. Lineage (NCBI taxonomy): Eukaryota > Metazoa > Chordata > Actinopteri > Myctophiformes > Myctophidae > Electrona > Electrona antarctica. Next base: position 24,070,115 of record NC_136805.1, read on the forward strand.
TTGGGGGGATCTTTAAGCCTTTGTGATAGTGGAGAGAGACAAATTTGGCTCTCATGATGACATTGATGAATTATATAATTGAAGATCTATGAATAATTAATGCAATGCACTTGGTCATTCTTAGTACTATATAACAACTTACAGAGGTCTTGGCTGTTCTTGCTTGGAGGCACAGCAAAAGGCTGACTGGGGAAGGTGCAGTTCCAACCCTCGATGATGCACTCCTCTTCCTCACCTTCAGACAGATATGAAAAGGTGTCACCAAAAGATTTTGAGACCAGACTATCATCTAGGTCTAGGATATTCGATATCATGTGTGTAAATAACAGCTAATAAATAAAAGCTAATCTATAAGCTCATATCGTGTCATGTCGTGATGTGTTGAGCTTATAGATCTACTATTTTACATACTATATTTTATTAAAAATAAATCAATTTGACATTATCCTCACAATATCTGTAGATGCAGATTTGGTCAGAAATGTTTTGACAATGACTGCCAACATCTGATTAGGATGGGATGTGGAAAAAATAAAGGGGGGCTTACACGCCATGTCCTTCAGCTGGTCCACTGTGAGGAGGACTGGAGGGTCACAGTTTTGCAGGAAGAAAATGACCAGCAGGCTCAGGGCGTAGTTGTTGAGCAGGGGACCAGCACCACTGGGGTTACCTGAATTTGATGCAACACGTTGACATCAAGCTCATTAACCCATTGAGACCTGAGGCCGATTCTACAAATGTTTTCTGAAAAACTCATGTTGCTATATCAGTGAACCTTTTCACTTTGGCCGCAGACCCTCATCCCAAAATAATTTGTTCCAGAGACCCTCAGAAGCAAAGATTTTGGTAAAAAAATGTTTGCTTTAAAGATGGAGTGCCGTGATTTCCCCCCCCCCCTAAAACATGATCATCAGGTACTAACGTACTATGATTATACTAGGAGAAAGATTTGTTTTCAAAAAAAGTGTTTCAATTATGTTTTTATGTGGCCACAGTACATCCACCAGTTCATTAAGTATTCCTGGTTTGCCTGGTGGGTGATGGGTGGTTATCTACCTGAACTGAAGGCACACTCACAGCCGTTGATGAAGGGGGAGGGGATAAAGGGGGAGGGGATGATATTGTGATGTCACTATATCACTGTTATTTCGATTGGGCCTTTTGACTTGGGCCTTGATTGGGCCTTTAGAGAAACCAAAAATACACAGGGAAGACATATTTCAATATTATAACCACACCTGGGCGTCTGTTAGAGTAATGTTAACTCCATAGACAAATACAAAACAGAAAATGTACAAAAAAAAATCACGGCACTCCATCTTTAAAAAAATACATATATTATTCAAAGATATGTGCCAATTTTCAAGATTTTTTTCACAAATAGCAGATCTACAAGCTCATATCGTGGCACGAAGTGACGTGCTATGAGCTTGTATATTGGGTCGTCTCCAACATGTTATGTCAGGTTTGTATGTTGCACACTGGTGTTGCGAGAATAGCCAATCTACAAGCATTGTTGTGAGCTTGTAGATCAGCTATTTTTGGTGCGCGACACCCACGCACCAACCAAGTATATCTAAAGCTTTCTTTCATAACCATTGAAGATAATGAGCCTTCATCTGGGCTTGCCAACTTTGTGACAACATCCACTCAGCCGCAATTTACTCCCTCTGGATTATAATGGGTCGTTAAGAAGAGCCCGGCGCAGAACTAATATCTTACTCATGCTCTTTAAAGTCACAGTGCCACTCTCATCCTCCTAATTAATACATTACCCATCTCTTAGGAGCCACAGCTACCCTCAAGAACCTAATATAATATATATCTTTTCCCACTAAAATGACATACATTGAGATAAATAGTAGAATACAGTTACGCCAGGGCTCCACCGGACGCGTTGCGTCTCCGTCGCGTGCGTCAAAAAACGCGTTAATGTCACGCAACGCGGGCAGTGGAGCCACCCTTCATTGATTAAAAAGGGAACATTCCCTGACGGTGACGGAGACGCGACGCTGACGCGCCCGGTGGAGCCCTGGTGTTAAGATTCCCTGATTTCCAACACTACATTAAGGATGTCTTATGAGACAAATGTTTTTTTTCACAGAAGTGCTTCAGCAGTCAGCACTGGGAGAAAGCTTTCGCAATTCAATGTGTCAATATGAAATGGAAGAAAGTTCTTAAAGCTGGATTCAGTCTGGGTTTAATATATTTTTGACTTTTCATAGTGTCCCACACTGGGCAGTACACTTAAAAGGCCTCCGTTAATGTCTGTTGCATTTTGTTTTAACTAGTCAACTATTATTGCTTTCTGCAAATGGATGAGCTACGAGCCAACATTGGCTATACTAAACAACACACTTGAAATGCCCTGCTGGTTATATGTACAGTACATACATAATAAAGAATTCATGAGAGCATGGTTTTGTTAATTAAGAATAATTCATAGCTTGTCTCCCAGTGCAGTGATTTGTAATGTTTGTGTGTATGTTTTTTAATAATCCTAGTCTATAATGGTCCCCACAGGAGTGCAGAACCACCAGAACCCTACCACAGCCCTTTATTAGAATTTAAGTGAAAACAATAAACACACAATAGTGACTGATCTTTCCACAAGTACCAATGACTAAGTCAAAATGTGACTTTCTGCTGCCCCCTGTTGACTTACAAATGGAATAAAGTATTATATAAAAACCTGAGTGCTTAACTTATATTTTAACTAAGATAATTTATTAAATTCCTTGCATAAAATCAACTGACAGCAGTCATCAGGGCTGCAGTGCATAATCAATTCTGATGTGATGAGGTGGTAAATGGGTCCTACCAGCTAGCTGTCTCTGCTTGGCCCAGAGGCGGATAGAGTAGACGAGTGGTCCAAGCCTGGCCTCCATCCCTGAACACAGCTGCAGGAATCGGGTGTTCCTTACTGCCAGTCTGGGGGACACAGGACAGGAGATAAGGAACCCAGTGAGCAAACAGTGTTCCTTCCACACAAACAACATTGCTCATCAGGTATTCATTCAATGATGGTCAATCTTGCATATGGCTACGACAACCAATAAAACCGTGTTAGTCATAAAAACAAGTAAAGAGAAAATGAAGGAAAAATGATTATTGACATGCTTCAGCAGCAGTCTAAACAGCAGCATTTGTTTTTGCACTGGTGCAGAGACACAGGAAGTAGCAAAAACCAGTCTGCTTCATGAGTGAAAACATAAGATCCTATTACCTAGATGAAACCAAGTGATTCAGGGATTCTCAAGACAATATGTAACGTTATGTCACCGGTTGTTAATGGTGATGTCTCCCTGGAGGTTGAGCTCGCGGTGATGGAACTTGATAACAGGGAGCCGGGCGCTGCTGACCACCTGGACTTTGTGCACACCAGGGACACACTTCATCAAGATCCTTGCCACAAGGTCCAGCACATCTGCCGGTGAGGCTGTGGACAGGTCTATGTCTGACAGGATGGAGTCCTCCGAGCGGCAGTCATCCGATGTGCCCTGCCCTGCCTGGAGAGAGCAGGGGGACCGGAATGGATGGATCACTGGCAGTTAACACATTATCAAAACGTTCTTTGACATTTTGGATTTTCTAAATTAATTCATCTAAATACTATGAAATTGGGTGTGAAATGACAATTATGAGAACAAAGTAGATTCTTGGGACCAGTGTCTTCTCCATCTGCTTTCCTATCATATCTGGTATTATGGTATTACCAGATCTCATCTACAGTATGCCGCATCTACCCCGCTGACTGTAAATGTTACAAAAGAACTATCGAGTCATGTCCGACAGCATAGCATACCTGCTCTGTGGTAGACTTGCTGCGGGCCTGGAACACCTTGGTGTTTTCCAGGTCCAGGAGCAGGTCCAAGTCACAGCCATGGATGCCAAAGGTGTTGACAGAAGAACCAAATGGCAAAATCTTGCAGTCTGCAACCCATTATATAATACAGAGATCACATTCATTCATCATTCATTTTTTTAAAGAATACAGCTTCGCCATTTGCTGGGAAGGGATGGAATACCTGGAAAGAATTCAATTAAGACCTCCTGCAGGAGTTCGATCACCAAGTCGCGGGCCTGCTTCTCGTTCTCTCTTAGTTCAGACTGCTCCATGACAATCTGCATCTGCTCATTCACCTGGAGATGAGGAAGGCACAATAAGCAAAGCAAGCTTCTGGCCTTGTAGAATTTGCATGGCGAAGAAATATTGGGACATGGATGAAAATCTAAATGATTCGAATATAAATGAGTGTTAGATAAAAGATACCACCAAAAAACTGAATTAGCGAAGAACTCACTAGAAATGATACTTGAAAAATCAATATACAAAAACATGAGACTTATTATTAATGCCATGAAGGTGCTTACAGATAGTGCCTGACACAGCCGGGGTTGGAGTCGCTCCAGGACATCTTGGAGGTTTTGAGGATCAAACTTCTTTTTGGGGATCAGTTTGAAATCCTTCTTCTCACGGGGATTGACCCGCAGCATCAGCCCCTGCATCTGGTGATCCAGCTGGGCCAAGGCTGCCTGTGTGCCATCCAATTCACTGAACTGAACGATGGCATACACCCCCTGTAGAGGCAAAATTATGGTATCAAATCAATTAGATGCTTAGTCTACAGTTGTTGCTTGTTTAAGCAAAATCAAATGCATTGTGTGTATGTTGAGTGATCCATGGTTCTCAATAATCCATTAAAGCATTTGTCATGTTGCAAGTTGCTGTGATCAAATAGTGCTGTGGAGCAAATAGGTTCAAATAGTGCAAATAGGTTCAAAATGTTGACTGTGATGAGGCAGAAGAAGATAAATGTTGTCTTTTGGTCAGTGCCAGCCTAGGTAAAAATTGCCAAGACAGACGTCTGGCAAATGTAGCTACATAATTAGTCTGTTATAAGCCAAACACCTGTTGTCCAGTAAACCAGTTAACACGATATTACCAGACAGTACCAGCCATGATGATTTTCAATGATTATTGATTTCAACATTGCCACACACACACACACACACACACACACACACACACACACACACACACACACACACACACACACACACACACACACACACACACACACACACACACACACACACACACACACACACACACACACACACACACACACACACACACACACACACACACACACACACACACACACACACACACACACACACACACACACACACACACACACACACACACACACACACACACACACACACACACACACACACACACGCGGGAATTGGCTCCTGTCGAGGCCTGACTCCCAACAAAATGATGCGTGCACTTATAGAAGCACACAACCGCCACTGTTATTGGCCTGTCCTCCTAGCAGATTTGCTGCTCTTAAAGGGTCACTTCACCCCTGACACAACCTGATCTTATTTTAATGATGTTTAGGACACTAGAAACACTTTTCCTGGGTTTTTGTGTGCGCAATCCCTGTTTTCAGATATCCTGGTCAGGAATTCATTTTATCTACGTCAGAATGCTCATGGCCCCTCCCCTCCGGACTACAACAGTCTAACCTCGCGTCACCTTAGAGTATGCGTGTCACCTACACACGGCTACACCTACACCTGAAGACAGCCCAGAGGGGTGTCCCTAGTCTCTACTCCGTTCCACCTACAACCCCAGGCCACCCCCACCGATGCATTCCTCAGATTGTTTGTTTGTGTATTATCATGGCGTCTGCAGTGCAGAGTGATACTGATAGCACTCCATGGACAATATTTATTTGAACCGGAATACACAGAAGATCAACCCCAGCGCAGATGAAACGAGCATGCAGGGCAGCCTGGCCCTGAATATTTTTTACTTGATCAAGTAAGTATTTCTGTAGCCCTGAAACATGATTGTCAGACTCATAAGAGCGTCATGTAAACCATGGCTAGGTATTTCTGCAAAGTGTAAACATGATGTAAACTTGCATAATCTAGCAATCGATTGCTTTAATGTGAGAGTTTTATAAAGTTAGGGTAGTAGCTAGGCTATGTATGTGTATAGTTCAGACTGTTCAGTACGTAGACTTGTTTCAAGATTCCAGTTCATAGACGCAGCCATCGTTACGTTGGGTCCCGAAAATAGGTCTACAAGCTCACAGCGCATCGCGGATTCGACACTTTGTGAGCTTGTAGGTCTGTTATTTTCGGTGCACCAACGTCATGCATGCAACATGTATAAATCAGGCTTCACGTCGGATAGATGATGATGGCCATATTGTTTTCATTTACAGGAGTCAGGACTGGAGGACAGACAATACGGATGTCGTTTTCAGCCAAACGTGAGAGGAACTGCGGCATCGGAGGGAAGAGTTGTGTTCACCTTATAAATAAGAACATTCCCTTTTCCAAGCCTTCATGTCATCATTTCAAAACTTGGAAAACAGCTATAATGAAGTTATCTAATAAAACGTTTACATGATGTACACCTGCTTGCTGCTCATTGACTATATGTAAACAATGAAAAAAGGTTGCACCCCAAATTCCATCTAGTGTTCATTTGAACGATTTCATTTGGCAGAAATGGCATATTGCATAACGTGTTGTACATTCTCTTCATGTAATCATTTTGCTGGGGATTGCTTACCATACAGTTGAACTACAGTAAAACATAATGTAACAATATCCACTAATTAAAAGCATGATGATGACACGTGGTTACAATGTTAGTGAAACATGTTCTCTGAAATTATTGAGAGTCGCACATGAATATGAAACGTAGGCTACGTTTTGTTTTATTATAAAATGCATTATATCTCCCTTCAATATCAATCACAGACTTTCTTCATGGTGTGGGAATGACGAAACAATTGAGGAAAAACACGTTTGTTTAGTGATACTATGCTAATTTATATATATTTAGTTTGCTTTGCTATAAAAAGCTACATGACCATTTTCAACCGTAACGCAGACAGCATCGATGCGGCTGCAGCGGCTCTGTCTAATTCCTGAAGAGTGAATACTTTCTTCCAAAACAAATCTAATGTCCAACCAAGAAAAAGGAGAAGCAGACTTCACGTTGTACAAGAAAGAACACATGGCTTCATGTCGTGTTGTTTAGTCATCCACTCGAAAAAGGCTAGCAAAAAGTGGTTTGTTATTATTCTTGCAAAAATGCACCCGCAGTGAAGGTTGCCAGTTCTTTGACTTTGTGAGAGAAATAAGCAACCATGTCCATGCAAAGTGCAAACAAGCCTCAAAACAATATGCACATATATTTTTGGTTATTTATATTATGTGCCTTAGGCACATAAGCCGGCTATTTAAAAAAATAATCTTGAGTGGATAAAGTGCAAATGTGGAATATCTTTGAAACATTTTAACAACACATCTAATACAGGGCTCCATGGCACAAATTACGTGGAAAAATACAAATTAATTTGGGGGTCCTTGGCATGTTCATGGAGAACCACTGGTGTGAAAAACATTTGGATGAAAGCCCAAATATCAACTACATTTTAGAAACAAGTAAAAAAAAAAGAAACATCAACCAGTGATTGTGAACCACCAATATTTACAAGCAACAAAAATAAGCCCAAAGTTGCTTATAATAAGCAGACATGGCAACACTGGGTCACTTCCATGTGTATTTGTTGTTTGTAGAAAATGGGAGGATAAAGATCATAAAGTCACACCTACACGAAGCCTCCCCCTGAGGAACAGCGCAGCAAAGCATTATGGGCATTGTAGGAATTCAGCAATCCAGTCAACCCCTAGTCAAATACACAGACTTCATTATTTTTCTGGTCAAAGGGTGCAAATTTCAAATTGTGCTACTGTTATCTATTACAAATACCATTAACATTGAGTGACTGGATTTTCTTCCAGAGGTGAAGTGACCCTTTAAGGCTGAGATGAGGGACTGGCTGCAAAGACAGGGGGCACTCATGAGCTTTATATTCTAGTGTGCTGACCTTGTCTTTGTCCATGATAACATCGGACACGGAGCCAAACTTCTGGAAGTACTCGGCTAGGTCATCCTGAGAGGTCCCCTTCTTGAAACCTTTGACAAACACACTGTGCTCCTCCGCCGCCTTCCGGGTGGCTCGCACATTGCTCAGCGTCTTGTGCTTCCGACCTTTCAGATGCTCATCCAAGCTCGGTCCTTGAAGATACAAGTTGATTGTACTGTTACTGATTGGCACTGTTACAGTAGTAATGATCATTTATATTTGATTACAGCATGTGAACCTAATTATCACTAAAAAGGTTTAGAAAATGTTTTAAAAAACACATGTATGGATGAGAACAGTGCAAAGGTGAATAATTAGCACACAGCAAGTTTGTTATTCAAAATAAAACGTGGTAATAGTGACGCATAACGATGCTAAATGAAGGAGACAACAGGTTAGGTCATCTTATAAGTTGCCAGCTGTACAGTACAGAGCATACTACTATATAATCGAACCATAGTTTATAGTGAGACAAGCCAAAGCATGGCCATGCCTAGCCATATACATGACGCTCGTACTATGACAGTCACGTTTCAGGGCTAGGCCATGCCATTGCTTGTCTCATTCTAGCCTTGCGTCGCAGTCCCGCCTCCTACCCTGGATCAGGAAATGAAACCCAATGCATTATTCTCATAGACATTTCTTAAAGTATTTATTTAAAGACGGTTACGCCGCGGACAAAGCCAACTCGAGTCGTGACAACTCATGACAACACAAACAATATTTTGGACCAAACAAATAATTAGAAAGAAGAAAAAAACGGCAGGTTACAACACTTTTGTTGTTGTTTTTCTTCTTTGTAATCATTTATTTGGTCCAAAATATTGTTTGTGTTGTCATGAGTTGTCACGACTCGGCTTGGCTTTGTCCGCGGCGTAACCGTCTTTAAATAAATACTTTAAGAAATGTCTATGAGAATAATGCATTGGGTTTCATTTCCTGGTCCAGGGTAGGAGGCGGGACTGCGACGCTCCTTTCGGGACCCTCGGTTACCTTGTACGGCCGTCCAAAATACAGAAAAGGTTACAGAGGGTCCCGAAAGGGGCTAGCCTTGGATGAAGACCATAAAATATGTATTTTTTTTTAAATCGGGCCTGCCTTTTACTTTATGTTATACAGGCAAATTAGCGCTACTCGTCCAGAGTGTAGTAAACTTTGAATTCTGAGCTAGCATTGGCTAACTGATTTACCTGCGCATATCAAGACGTAAATTAATACTATAAATTACTTTACCAAAAAGCATGTTTATTGTGAGTAATTGGGAGTATGTTACTCCCAATAGACTTGGCTCGTGAGTGTTTGTGTCTAAACAGCTGCATGCATTTACTACGGTTACTTACTGTTGGGTATGTTCACATTGCAAAGACTGCAGTGTAAGCCTTTCAGTTTTGTTTGTATGTCGTCGGGCAACTCCATATCAGACATATCACGAGTTAATAGAACAAAAAAGTTGGTATGGCGCCGCGTGACCACAAACTTCTGATCAACATCAAATCTCCCCCCAGCGTCGTCGGACCATCGAATGCGCCGGACTTGCGTTTGGTTCCCTTCCTGTACACCTCCAACTCTGTCCGGGTAGTTAAACTCACTCGGTGTCAGGTTCCGCCTTTAACTAAGGGTGCGTGCGTTCGGAAATGCGCACCGGGAGCGCACTCGCCTATTAGTTTGCATTGCACAGTGCGCTCAGTGCGCTATTTCCGAACGCGCCCAAGTAGCTTATTTGAAGTCAATATATAATATATATCGGACAATGCATTCATTCCCTATCGACATTTAATGGTGCTGTATGTGATATTATACAATTATTTTCAGATACAATTTCATCAAATCAGGAGAATATATTTTTCAGCATACATTTTAGAACTCCTTTCAATTTATCCTGTATCCCTATGAATTATCTCTCCTGATTAGAGGACACTGGTAACCCGACATGAAAAAAAATCTCGTTTAGTAAAAGGCAGGGACAGATGTTACTGTACACACTAAAGTTTAGTGTGTACAGTAACATCTGTACCTCCTGCCTTTTACTAAACGAGAAATACTTTTTCAAGCTATTAGTAATCGTTTAGTGACTAAACAATTACTATCAGAATATAGCTATTAATAGGGCTATATTACAGCTCTATTAACACTTATTTTAACATAAATTTTAACTTACACTCCTTTAATATCCATGCTTAACATTTAAATAATTGACATTTTTATTTTGACCATTTCATTTTATGATCTACAAGAATGTCTTTGCCTGCGATGTTGCTATGAATGAATAGAAATGTATACTCCTTTCTGTGGTGTACTGACATTTGGAATAAATCATTTACCCTAAAAGTAATAGGGCTATATCTTGCGCCACCCCTTATCCCTAAACTAATTTGCCATTTTTTACAATTTACAAAAAACCTTTTAAATCATTCAAATAGCCGATCTACAAGCTCACAATGTCTCAATGTAGATCGGCTAGTTGAACTATTTTAAAACGTTTTTTAAAATAGTAAAACAAAAAAGGCAAATTAGTTTAGGGATAAGGGTGGCACAAGATGGAGCCCAGGACCTTACTCCATATTACCTTGACAGCATTGTGGGGGGAATAAAGCAGACATTTTAAAAGTATAAACTTTATTAACAGGCCATAATGAAACTCACAAAATACCAAAAATATTTTCAAAACATTTTCTAAAATCTATCAATTTAAGAAAGAAATAAGAAATACAACATTTAAAATAATAAACATTTGTTTGTAATAACGCTCATTTCTTTGCTGGTCTTCCTCTGCGGGGCTTGGTCTCTGACACTTCAGTAGCTGGGGTCACAGTCTCAACAAGAGCTGCATCGGTAGCCTTTACCCGCTTAGCTCGACTTTTAATGGGCTCTGATGGAACCGTTATAATGGCGAGATCCTCCTCTTCAGCTTTGCTCACGTTTCTTGGGGCTTTTCTTTTGCTGCCAGTCTTGGTCGACACAGTATTCTCAGAAGCAGGGCACTCAATGGACTCACTCTGGTCTCTTTTGACAGGGCTGGGTCTTGGTGAAGGAACATCGTCTGCAAGTTTTGGCTTCCGTCCTCGAACAGCCCTTACAGCAGGTGAAATAACGTGAGTCACTGTCAAATCATCTTTCCACATTACAGATTTCTTAGACTGTGGTTCATCTTGAACCTCTTCCATCACCTCCTCAGTGCTTGGTACAACCACAGTGTCATCTGCTGGAGGCGTTGCCTTTCTGCCCTTTCTGACAGGCCCTGCAGACACCTTTGTTTTACTGTCAGCATCTTGAGATTTGCCTCTACCCCGAGTAGCAGACTTTGTCACAGAAACAGCTGTCTCAACAACCTCTCCTTCCTGAAGGGAAGGCAGTGTTTCTCCTCTGCGAGCTCTTTTGGTTGGAGTAGCTTGTGGATTGTCATCTTTAACAGCGGAATGTACCTTCCTTCCCTTTCTAGCTGTAACAGGAGCATCACCTGATTTCTCCTCTTCAACATCCTGGGCAGGTTCAGGTTTTTCTTCTGGCTCCTCTGAAACAATCTCCACTTCTTTGATGATGATTCCAGATTTGATCTTCCTCCCCCCTCTTTTCGGTTTCTCAGCAGGAATGATCGCTTCCTCGTGTGGCTCTTCAGTCTCCACAGCCTCTGGCAAATCCTGTTTAGCTTTCCTTCCTCTTCCTCTTGTTTTCAGAACTGGTGTCTCACTCTTCTTAATGGCAGTGGATGTCTCGGCAGTTTGAACATCACCTGTATTCTCTTCTTGGACATCATCCTGGGTATGTTCATCAGGTTTGTCCTCTGGCTCCTCTGAAATGATCACCTCTTTTACGAGCGCTTCTTCATTCATCGTGCTTCCTTTCTTCCTCCCTCGTTTAGGCTTCTCGACTGGGAGAGTCTCCATGTGTGGCTCTTGAGTCTCAGCCTCAGGCAACTCCTGTTTAGCCTTTCTCCCTCTTCCTCTTGTTTTGAGAACAGGCATCTCTTTCTCCTCAATGGCAGTGGAAGATTGAACATCATCCAATTTCTCCTCTGGGACATCATCCTTGGCAGGTTCAGCCTCCAACATGATCTCCACTTCTTTGACAACTGTTGCCGTTTTAGCTCTGCCCCCTCGTTTGGGTTTCTCTGTGGCCAGTGTGAGCTGTATGTCCTGGGCCTCTGTAGATTCAGGAGGCGCTACAACCTGGGTATCCTGCTTGATTTTTCTCCCTCCTCGCCGTGGCTTCTCAGCTGGGATGATGACAGCTTCCTCAGGTTGGATGATGACAGCTTCCTCATGTGGGATGACGACAGCTTCCTCATGTGGGATGACGACAGCTTCCTCATGTGGGATGACCTCTTGAGCCTCAACAGCCTCCTGCTTGGTTTTCCTCCCTCCTCGCCGTGGCTTCTCAGCTGGGATGACGACAGCTTCCTCGTGTGCCTCTTTAGTCTCAACAGCCTCCAGCTTGGTTTTCCGCCCTCCTCGCCGTGGCGTCTCAGCTGGGATGACGACAGCTTCCTCATGTGGGATGACGACAGCTTCCTCATGTGGGATGACGACAGCTTCCTCAGGTTGGATGACGACAGCTTCCTCATGTGGGATGACGACAGCTTCCTCAGGTTGGATGACGACAGCTTCCTCAGGTTGGATGACGACAGCTTCCTCATGTGGGATGACGACAGCTTCCTCATCTGGGATGACCTCTTGAGCCTCAACAGCCTCCTGCTTGGTTTTCCTCCCTCCTCGCCGTGGCTTCTCAGCGGGGATATCGACAGCTTCCTCGTGTGGGATGATGAGAGCTTCCTTGTGTACCTCTTGAGTCTCAACAGCCTCAGGCAATTCCTGTTCTGCCTTCCTCCCTCTTCCTCTTGTTTTCTTAATGGCAATGGAGGTAGTGGCAGGTTTTTCCTGCTCCTCTGAAATAACCTCTGTTAAGAGTGTTTGTTCTTTCACTGTGGTTCCTTTCTTTGACGTCTCTGTGGCGATGGTGAGCGGTTTGTCCAGGACCTCTGTAGATTCATGAGTCACAACACTCTTTGTTTCCGGCTTGATCTTCCTTCCTCTTCTAGGCTTCTCAGCTGGGACAGCCTCCTCGTGTGCCTCTCGAGTCTCAGCCAAATCCTCTTTAGCCTTTCTCCCTCTTCCTCTCGTTTTGAGAACAGGCATCTCCCTCTCCTCAATGGCAGTGGAAGATTGAGCATCACCCAATTGCTGGTCATCATCTGCTGGCAGAGATGGGTTGTTCTCAGCTTCAATAGGGATCTCTTGCACCACCTCAACATTGTTTCCAGAAACGGGGACAATGGTCTCAACCTCTGGTTCTGAAGAAAAAGGAAAAATACATGAATAGACAGATTAATACAAATAACAACATAAATACAAAATAGAAAGTTATTTCTATAAACATTTTGTTAAAGGACACAGGACAATATCATGACACCAACATGCATTTAAGTCACATTCATACTGTACTGAATGAAATGGGAAAACACTGCCTTCCTCACAGACCAAACAAACGACAGTATGATGTTTTATCATTCATACGTACTTGTATACCTACTGTATATTGTACAAAATTAAATGTTATCCATGTGTATGAGTGTGTGACAAATACATTCTCTGTATTTCTTGCTGTATGTCTATTTAAACACTAACTGCACCATTGTTTGCTGCCTTTAGAGCTGAATGCGAACGAAAGCCAAACAGAACTAACCTTGCGATGCATCAGTTTCCACAGTGGTGGTGGGATGTTGAGATGATTGCTGGTCATCTTCTAATGGCAGAGATGTGTTGTTCTCAGCTTCAATAGGGATCTCTTGCACTACCTCAGCATCGTCCACAGAAACGGGGAGACTGGTCTCAACCTCTGGTTCTGAAGAAAAAGAAAAGCAGGAAATAAATTACATGAATAGACAGGTAAATACATTAATAACATTCTAGAATACAAAATAGAAAGTTATTTCTATAAACATTTCGTTAAAGGACAATATCATGATGACACCAACATGCAGTTAATAAGTAAACGAAAATACTGCCTCAAAAACCAAACAAACCCACAGTATGATGATTTATCATTTATACCTACTTGGATAACATTTAGACTTTTGTACAGTATATACAGTAGGTTAGACATTCATTACTTTCAGCAGTCTGACACACCAGTTCATATGAGTGTGTGACAAATACTGTACATTCTCTATATTTTCATTCCATTTAAACACTAACTGCACCGTTGTACGCTGCCAAACTAAACTAACCTTGTGATGCATCCGTTTCCACAGGGACAGTGGTGGTGGGTTGTTTAGATGCTTGCTGCTCATCTTCTGCTGGCAGAGATGTGTTATTCTCATCTTCAACAGGGATCTCTTTCACCACCTCGACATCGTCCGCAGAAACGGGGACAATGGCCTCAACCTCTGGTTCTGAAGAGAAAGAAAAAGCAGGAAATAAATGACATGAATATACCACACCATGTCACTGTCTAATCACAGCTTTGTGCATATATTTAGAATTTTACCATTACACTTAATTTTTAGATGTCAGTTATTGTACGTTTGATTACATTTTGTATAAAGTCATTACTACTGGCTTTACCTGAATATTTCAGGGAATGTTAGCTTAACACTTTACCCACTGGCAATAATGTCAACTACACAGTGAGTTGTAGTCAATAAGCTAAACATGCCAGACCAACGTTATTGTCTTTTAACAACCCACTGTTTAAATATGTGTAACTGCACCATAGGGAACTAACCTTGTTGTGACTCGTCTGATTCATTCTGTGGGTGCAATTCACCATGACCCTGTCAAATACAATATGAAAAACAAATGATTAGAAAATGCATTGTGTGCGTATAGTATATTACAATTCATGCCATATAAAAGGTATTTTATAATTGCAAGAACAAATTATAATTCATACAATGCTGAACAAATAACAAAATATCAGTATTACCTCAATTGTCGCCATTTGTGCACAGTCATTAGTCAGAGGCTCCTCTGTGAGCTCTTGTAGTTCCTCTAGGTCTTCCACAGGAGAGTTGGCCGACAGCCTTGGTGTCTTCATTACCCTCTTAGGACTCTCAACAGGTTCTTCCATTTGCTTGGGTGTTTTCATCAGCCCGTCAACAGGTTCCACCTTCTCCTTTGGAGTTTTCATCAGGCTCTCAACGTTGACTTCAACAGCATCAGTGGTGCAAACCAAGAGGGAGCTCTGCACCCTGGGAGTTACGTCTGTCACAGCGATAAGGTCTTTAAGAGGCTCTTTGTGTATGGGTGTCTCCAGAAGCTCTCCGATGTCACCCACGCTCACTTCTTCCATGACTGTTGGCGCTTTGGGAGTTTTCAGAAGTTCTCCACCGAGGTCCACAACAGGTTCAGCCTTTTGCTTTGGGGTCTTCATCATTCTCTTCACTCCACTGAGACATTCAGGCTGCTCAGGTTTCTCAGGTTTGGGCGTCATAAGGAGTTTCCCTCTGATGTCTTCCACAGGTTCGGCCTTCTGTCTCGGAGTACTCATGATCCTCTTGACCCCGGTGAGACACTCCACCTGCTCAGCTTTCTGTCTTGGGGTTTTAAGCAGTCTCTTCACTCCAGTCAGACAGTCAGGCTGAGGGGGCTTCTGCTGAGGAGTTGTCGTCATTTTAGTATCCAGATCTGGGCACTGCTGTTCACTGATGTCATCATTGAGCACCTCCTCTTCACTAACAAAGTTGGAATTGTCATCGTCCAGGAAGAGGCGTTCAACAGCTTCATGGTTGTATTTTCCAGATTTGGCTGAAGATGCAACAGCCAATGGGGACACTATCATTTCACCTGAGATAGAATAGTTAGAGAAAATTAAAAGATAGAAGTAGAAAGCTCTTAAAGTACATTAGCATAAAGTATTTTATATAATGTTGACCTCTTAACCACTTGAACCTCAACATAAACACCCAACAGAAACATTCACCAGCAATAGCAGATCTACAAGCTCACATGACACATTGTGAGCTGGTAGATCTGACATTTCTGGAAAATAAATTTGGTGTAGAAGGGAGAAAAAAAGAGCAATCCACGACAAGTTTCAGTAAGTCTAGAGGGTTAAGTGGTTAAATATATTTTGGCATCGTCAAAACAACTTACCAGTCTCCTCTGGTGTATTCATCACTGAAGCCTCAACCACAGATGTTGATACAGGGGTCTTGGTATCACTCTGAGGCACACTGACAACTGATGATGAAGCCTCAACCACAGATGTTGATACAGGGGTCTTGGTAGCACTCTGAGGCACACTGACAACTGATGATGAAGCCTCAACCACAGATGTTGATACAGGGGTCTTGGTAGCACTCTGAGGCACACTGACAACTGATGATGAAGCCTCAACCACAGATGTTGATACAGGGGTCTTGGTAGCACTCTGAGGCACACTGACAACTGATGATTTCCTCTGCTTGGCTCCCACTGGTGTATTAAATATTTCTGCAATGCCTGAAGTTGGAAGTCAAAGGTGAGCAACATAAGCAGACCATACACAACTAAATAATATTATCACTTCAACAGTGGAGAATGGGTATAAGTAATTACCAGTCAAATCCTCATCCATTTTCATGTTCTTGAGGACAATGTTGTGGACTAGTCTTGGGGCAGCACCAGTAGGCTGTACATGTCGTTTATGAGCTCTGCCCACAACAATGCTTACAGGTGAATCTGCATGACCAGTGCTGACATAGTTCTGTACATTTTTGGCAGGAGTCTGAAAGATTCAGAGAATAAAATGTAGTTAAGATAGAGACAATGATTGACTGAAGTTGCACAAATTGCATCGTAAACACATCTGTTCTGATGTGAAGAGATTAATCATATAGTGTGGCAAAAAATACCCTATGTAGTCTGTGTTAACATTTTGTGGAAGAGTACACAGAGGACATAGGATATTTCCTTTGGCCAAAGCACCAGATTATTGATGCCCTGACATAAGACAAATCACCAATGTTTTCCAACAAGTTCTTAGGAGAAGCCATGCCACACAAATGACGCAAAAACTACATTTAATTGATGGCTGATTCTCCCCAAAGAAACAGATCCTATCGTGTTAAATCAAAAGCTTTTCTATACAGAAGGCATCGGTACATACTGTATACATTACTATGATACATAGGTTAAATATGCAGTGCTAGATATATTTTTGTAAATGAAAGAAAGCTAGGCTAAGGGAATACAATGAATGCATATTTCACCACACCTTGTGTATGGGCTGAACAGCCTTCTTCTTCTTCATTTGGACAGGTGCTTTCTTAGCTTCTTGAACTACCACTTGAGACTTTGTCTGGCCAAACTTCACAATGTCAGCCCAGGAATTCGGAGCTGAGAAACAAAACAAAAAGAGTCTCATGACTTCAAATACACACTGGATTAAAGAAGCTTCAGTCACATCATTAGATAGCGCCATCCATGGCAGCTGTGGTAACTGCACTCACTCTGCTGTTCACCAAACCTAATTCCTAACATGTTTTACATGTCATGGCAATAAAGGCTTCGGATTCGACAATCAACAATATTATTCATTCATATGGTTGCATGCATCATATGGTGTTATGGTTTCGTGATTGTGACCGTGGTTACCTTTCAAAGATGCCCGTGACACACCGCTTCTCCTGCGCATGACCTCCACAACATTCTTTGCCATGGTATTTGACTTCCTTGACATGCTCTTCATGCTTTTTCGGCTCAAAGGCAACTTGGGGGTCATAGTGGCTGAGGGCTCAGTGGCAGAAATTGCCTCCTCTGCAACAGGAGACGGTGTGCTGATGCGTGAAACTGAGAATCGACCTTGCACAGTGGGAGTATCAGGAGAAGGGCTCTTAACTTTCGGTGACTTCTTGGCAGGGGATGGAGTCTTGGCTTTTGGTGATTTCTTGGCTGGGGAAGGAGTCTTGGCCTTTGGTGACTTCTTGGCAGGAGATGGAGTCTTGGCTTTTGGTGACTTCTTTGCAGGAGATGGAGTCTTGGCTTTTGATGACTTCTTGGCAGGGGATGGAGTCTTGGCTTTTGATGACTTCTTGGCAGGGGATGGAGTCTTGGCCTATGGAAGTCAAAAGCCATTTCAATAACAAGGTATGCCACACTCAATACACTTATATAATACTTATACAATAAAATTCCGACTATTCCTCAACTATAGTCTTACCTTTGGAAAACCACTGACGGATGCTCTTCTTAGGAGTGACGTTGCGAGTTTTGGAACACACAGGCTGCGTCGTGGAGCAGACCCTTTTCGCAGTGGAGAGTCAGGGGGCATTCGTTTGTCAAACAACTCTGGGCTCAGGTGACCTCCAAATGACACCCGTTTCCTTTTCATTTGTGACATGGTCAGATCAGCCCCAAGTTCTTCACTCTTGCGTTTCTTTGCTGCCGTCACTGTTAGATTTTTGAAAATTGTAATTTAATTTAGTAATAGGTGTAGCCATATAAAAACACCACAAGTTAAAATCAAATACAGTAGTTTTAAAGGTCCTGAACACTCACAGGTTCTTTCCAACTACACTGGCTTATTACACATCTTCTCCTGTGTGCACAAACTAGGTTTGATTGACAGCTTGCTCACACTCCTGATAGCTTTGTTGCACCTAAAAGGCACTTTAACTTACTATTCATTCTTCTTCATTTTTGAGACCTACAATTGTCAGCTTAACTCCACTCAGCTTCAAACTTACTATGATTAGTAACTGGAAATATCTGTATGAATGTTCAGGGCCTTTAAATTGTTTATCACAGTAGTGAAATAACCATGCTAAAATATTTGTGATGCACATGCAGGTGCAATAGCTGTGAATGAGCAGTGAATAAGTGATCACAAATTGTGTGCAAAATTATCATTAAGATATACTTTACCATTGACAGTAGCTGCAGCCTCTGTAACTTCCTGAGCTTGCCGTTTCTTCTCTGCCATCCTTGGTGAATGCCTTGGAGAAGCATTGGTCTTGGGAGTACTGGGCAGAGCCTCGGTCACCATGGCCTGGTCTTGCATCTCAGTTACAGCAGGTTTGGTGGGTGTAGATCCCTGAGCTTGCCGTTTCTTCTCTGATGTCCTTGGTGAATGCCTTGGAGGATTGGTCTTGGGGGTACTAGGCACTGTAGGCAGTGCCTCAGTCTGGTCTTGCACCTCAGTTACAGCAGGTTTGATGGGTGTGGCTACCTTGCTCTTCCTCCTTGTGGGTGTCAAAGTGGGCTTTTCAACTGAAACCTCAGTCAGTGGTTTCTCTTCTGCTGCAAGTCCACAATCGGAGGAATTCTGTTCCTTCTTCACTGACTTTGGGGTCGCCACAACCACGTCGGAGGAATTCTGTTCCTTCTTCACTGACTTTGGGGTCGCCACAACCACGTCGGAGGAATTCTGTTCCTTCTTCACTGACTTTGGGGTCGCCACAACCACGCTTTCAACTTCAGCATCACCCTCCACAGCAGTGATGCCAGAGGATTCTTCAGCTTTCACCTGCATTCTCCATTCTCCATTGGCTTTCCTGACCGACACAGGTTGTGGGGTGCAAAACCTTGTGGCAGGCGTCTGGGGCCGACTTCCAGATGGTTTCCATGGACTCTTTGAATCCAGGGTCTTCTTGATCATTTGATACAGGTCACCAAAAGGTGAATCTGTGGGTTCCACATCAGCCATTTTCTCTGGGGTCCGTTGGATGTTGTCATTGTTTGTTCCATCTTTCAGACAGGGATCTAGAGACCAGACAGATAAGGCAACATTCAGTAAATGTCAAGATTCTGTACATTTTGCAACGGCAAAATATCTTCCTATGATAACTTTCCTTCCCTGTGAAGTAAATTAAGCCCTATAATTAATTGACCAGATTTCCCACAGGTTCTATACTAGGCCACCACCTGTTTCACTACACTAATCTTTACCAAAAATAGCCGATCTACAAGCTCACAACGAACATGTTCTGAGCTTGATGTCACACAATCAAAGTCTCATCAAAGACTACTCTGGTATACATGCATATATTTACTCTGATTGGACAACTATATACCAGGTGTTGTATGCTTGTCCTTGTTGATGCTTTGATTGTGTGACCTCACTCCACACAAACACTCCCTGTTAAGATTGCCCTGCATGCATAAAATCAGTTTTCAGTGAGTGCTCATCTGAAAACTAGATTCTGCTTGTAAAAAACATTTAGCTTTAGCGACATGAACAGTGCAAGAAACCCCCAGGGTTCTCATGGGTAAGTTTAAAAAACACACCGACACACCCATTAGTGGCAACAAAACTACCAAATTGTGTATATTTATTTAATATACTCACATGAGGGTGTTTCAGATGTCTTATCTACTGTCTCAGCAGCAGTGGTGTCCCTTGCTTGCTTATCTTGAAGAACCTAGGAAAACGCGGCAATTAGTATTATGCACTGAGACACAATCTTGCAATCGTGCATGCAGACAAGGGGTGATAAAGTTACCCGGAGTGTTTCAGTTTTGCCTCCTATTGAAGATCTCCTCTTTTTTGGTGTTGGTTCTGGAGGGTACTCGAACCTAAGACAACAATGAGAGAAATGATGAGAACTTGCAATTGATTAAAAGGTGGTGTAAATTATATTAGTTTGTTCAAAGATTATTCATTAATACCGCTTAAACTAAACTGATTTTTTATTTACAACTGGGACAAGGGTTGACACTAAGGTCTCAGAGGCACTTGCCCATTGGCCAAGTACAAGTCATGTTCTACTTGCCCAACGGTCATGCCCACTTGCCTCCATTGTAAAATGACAGGCAAAATTTGAATTACAGTTTAATTTAAAGGGATAGTTCAGATTTTTTTTTAACTTAAGCTGTATGAAATACTTGCCATTAATATATTGGTTGCAACTGTATTAATTGATTGCCCGAGTCCCGTGGTGGGAGTTCTGCTCTGGGTTTGGTGAAATATTAAGTAGTTCCGGTCATTTTGTGGGTGCACATTAAAAGTAAATTAATTCACAAAACTAGCGTCTTTTGTATTGTTGACCCATTTCTACCATATAGTGAAACTTTCGTTCATTTTTGACCCCTATCACATGGAATTGTTTTTTGTGTCCATATCACTACACCCAAAAAATAGTTCCATGTGATAGAGGGATCAAAGTTGAACAAAAGTTGCGCTAATATTTTAGAAATAGGTCAACAATACAAAAGACGCTAGTTTTGTGGATTAAATTACTTTTAATGCGTGGCCTCTGTGCCCCCCACAAAATTAACTTAATTCTTATGTTTTGGATAATCCTCCCTACTATAAAGTGTGCTGACCATATAAGGAGTTCCTCCCTGTCCCCAGTGAGCCCCTGGGGTCAAAAAACCCTAGTTTCGGTTTGGACTTTGGGTGGCAAAGCCTTCATCCAATCAGGATGAGAGGGGCCTTCCTCCAATCATGATCGAGTGGGGCGGGCCTTCGTGCACGTGCTGTTGGTCTGTTGTACTTCCCCCATGTGCACATCTTGTTACCGGGGCGGACCGCTTTTTCCCCCCCAAATCACTGAATTTAAGTGTAGCAACAGTGAAAACAGCATATTATAGGTAAACGGTGTTCTTATACATTCTACAGACCAGAAGACTTGTGTTGTGTTTATAGACAAACAAGCACTTGCCCCATCAGGCAACCTGAACGGAGTCTACCTACTAATTTTATTGACCTGCCAGGGCCAGGTGGACAACCCTTAGTGTCAACCCCTGTTGGGATATCAAATGATCAACTCATACAGCATAAGCAAGTAAAATTGAGCGGACACAGCACAGAGACCACGCTTATCGAACTAACACTTTTGAATTTACAGACAAAAATATCACTTAATCACCTTCCGAGTCCTGACCATGTCATTATCTCTTAATTCACACCGTGTCATTATGTTACTGCAGGGAAGGAAACTGAAACAGTTTCTAATAAAGTATATGCCCCCCAAAAGGTCATATCCAGTCCACTTAATTTATACCAACCTGAAAGAACGGTCAAAAATCGTGATTAGATCTCCATGTTTCAAACGGTCCGACTGTTGCAAAACCTCTCCGTTGATGCGTGTTGGATTCACTGAACTCAGATTAGTTATAATGACCTGTGAAGAAACCAGTGAAACCATCAAACACAACACAATCGGTTTATGTGAATTTATTGTGAAATTATGACAGCTTAAAAAGTCCTGATGTTTTGTTGCTGGTTATTTACCTCCTTATTTTCATTCAGATCAATTTTGCAGTGTTCCTTGGAGACTTGTGGAAGCTGAATTCGAATATCACATTCCGCTTTCCTATTTGGCAATACAGAAGCAAATTGTCACTGTCAGCACAAGAAAATGGAACATTTGTCAATATGCCAAGTCAATTTAGCGGTTGGAACATTTGTCAATATGCCAAGTCAATTTAGCTGTAGGATCAGATTTACAAAAAAAATAAAAGCGGGCTGATGCCATACCTCATTTTATGGTGACAAACTAAACATATGTAATTTTTTTTGGCGTTTTTTGCCTTTATTGATAGGGTACAGTAATTAGACAGGAAAGAGGGAGATTGGGGAAAGACATGCGGCAAAGGTCAACGGGCTCTCGAACCCACGACACGCCGTCAGGCTGGATTACCGGCCTAGGTGCCTGGGCCGGACCGCTCAGCCTTAGCCCAGGCCACATATGTACATTAAATAATATATACTGCCTATATATTCTGTATTGTCTCGCATGCATATCCCTTGGCTGCATCTTATTATACCTGTATGAGATGTGTTCTATTCAGTTTGTCTCTTCCTTGTTTTTAATTTTCCTCCGGAATATTAACTTTTCACAATAAAGACAGTAATTGTGTTACAACTTGTGTACATCTTGACAGTTGACACGTTGGATTACAACTATGTATGTAGGAACTAGGAAGTATGACGTCTGCAGTATAAACCCCGCCTCCTACCATTTGAATTGACTGAAACCCCCAGACAGACAAGAGCCTGCCATTAGTGCCATATGGCCAACATGAGGTTAGCTTAGGTCTTTAACTAGGCCAAGGGCCTACTATTTAAATGCAGTATGACAAAAAAGCACGTTTATGTGTAATCTGATTATCTCCTTAACCTGTTTTGACGTATGGTGTGATGTGACAAATGATACACGAAAACATGACAGTGATGACACTTATCACTACATTTAAGACAAATAATCAGACATCTCTGTTGTTCTCACCTTCCAAAAACACACGCTGCAGTGAGAGGAAACTCGGTTCCATCTACACCACTCCTCTTGATCACCACAACTTTTCCGTGCAACGGCATTGTTACCTAAAAAAAAACAATCATGACACTTACACACTTGCTGGAACATCAGTTACACATTGATAGTATTTAAGTATAGTATAAGTAATTTGTCCTGTGTTGTGCGAATCGATGGTCATTTAAAACGATCAAAAACAAGATTTATGGGATATGGCACGTTACTACTTTGAAGTTTGAATCACGGGCCACGAATCATGGCGCCCACAATACTTTCAACGTGGTACTAAACTAAACAGTCAACAGAGGCATTTAACTGAGACACACACGCCGTATTAACCTTACTCAGAGATTCGGTGTACTGTTAATGAAACGCGTAGTGTGTTTCTGTGCAAATATTTTATATTATTCTAGTATTGACTAGCGTTAACACAACACTGTGCCGTAACAACAGAACTGCATGTCTTTACCTGTTTTCAAAGCTACTTGGACGTCTGGTGAAACAGGTCCATAAACGTTGACTTCTGGGAGTTGACAACCTACGAAATTAAGTCATCAAATGTACAGTTTAATTCTACCTAAACATGAAGAAGACACGACCTACACTACGGTCACGGGTCTTCCTTCCAGTTCCTACTAGTACTACTACTGGCGTGGCGAACTGAACGAACGTGGTTGTTCCTTAGTGTTCCCATTCACACTGGAAGATCCCTCCGCAGTGCACGCACTGACACGCAGGCGCAGAGTGAAAATATAGAAATAAAACCTTCAATAAATGTGTCATTTTCTGTGTCCGAAGACAATGCGGTTGTTTTAAGCACCCTCTTCTTTCAACATGCGTTAAGATTTATTAATTTACCGTGAGGCTCCGGAGTCCGGCGTCCACAAGGTCCTATTTTGTTTACAAATCTGGCGGAGGATCTCTGAGGCAAAAGAGAGAAGTCACTTTGAAAAAGTTTGAAATTCCGCGCGAAGGACTGTGATTGGATTAAATGATTTAGTGACAGTCCGACTGGCCGCTGTTCCCTCCCACTTGTAGTAACGGAGAGAGACGATTCACGTTCAGTTTTTCTCGCCCCCTAGTGGCGAAAAATAAGTTACATATGAGAAAATAGTACTGCCGTAGCAGACAATCCGCAGCACTCCAGGTTCAAACAAAATCCTTATAGGTGCAAGGCTCGAAGATATAAGTAGAGATGAAGAAAATGCCAGCACTCATTGTATGTCCTTTTACATGATTTTACTTACCTCTGAGACTAAAAAACGGACGCGTTTCGGCCTGTATGGCCTTCCTCAGCGTTTGTGAGTTGTGACAAGACAACAGGATACAATCAACAGTAATTGAACACAGGTGTCAACCATTATCATCTTACACAGTATCAATAAGAAGTCTCTATTTATGGTACCAAGACAGGATAAATATCATGTAAGCACAATAGAATAAATAGCAAAATAAGAATACATCACAATGAGCTATCATAATGAATGTGGGGCCGGCCCCTAAAGTGCCTGGAAAGCTAATAGACTGAACAGACAATGCTATATCTTAAACCCATTAGAAATATATAAAGACAATAGATAAATAGAAAATATTAATAGAAAACATTAAATATAAATAAGGAGGAAGACCTTTGGAATCCAGATCACTCGTCTCAGTTCTCATTATAGAACTTATAAACCCTAAGGTAATTAGAATTTGAAAATGTCCAATTGTGTACGCCAATGTGGCCGACTATGACTAAACTCTAAAGGAAGCAGCCCAATAAAAGCTCCTCATTGAGACCTTTGGGATGCTCTGTCTGGAGTGTATGAATCCAATAGGCCTCCCTCTGGAGTAACGCTCTGTCCCTATCACCCCCTCTTTTTAAGGGGTTCACGACTTCAATCCCCTGGAACCTCAAAGTGCTGACTGCATGACCCACAGCATTAAAATGTCTTGCAACAGAAGATTTCTCATCATTATTCTGAATGGAACTTTTATGCTCTGAGAACCTGGTTTTAATTTCCCTGATAGTTTTTCCCACATAACACAGGCCACACAGGCATTTCAAAAGGTATACCACATATTTTCCCGAATGTGGGTGTAAAAATGACTCACTTTTAATCATTGCATTACAGTGTATACAATTGCTACAGTGGAAATTACCAGAGGGAAGCGTTGACAAGAAATGTTTCGGTGGGCTGTATAGATCTGTTCTAACTAATGTGTCCCTCAAATTCTTAGCCCTCTTGTGGGCAAACACAGGTTTGTCTCTGAACACATGGCCTATACTGGGATCACTGGACAGGATGTGCCAGTGTTTTTCTATACTTTGTCTAATGTCTCTTGAGAGTGGCAAAAAAGTGGTTGCACAGCCAATCCTATTGGAAACTTTAGAAACCGGGGGTTTAGGGGTTAACAACTTTTTTCTATCCAACTGTCTTGCTCTCTGTAGAGCCTCTTTGAGGATGTTTGCACTGTAACCTTTGGCAGCAAACCTGGAGCACAACTCAGCCGCCTGCTCTTCAAAAGCATTATTAGAACTACATATCCTTTTAATTCTTACTAATTGGCTGTATGGCAAGCCTTTTTTAAGGCCAGGCTGATGATAGCTGGAAAAGTCCAGAAAACTATTGCGATCTGTTTTTTTCCTATAAACTCTAGTTGTTAGATGATCAGACTTGTTGACCACCACATCTAAAAATGAGATAGACTGCTGGCTGTGCTCCAAGGTGAACTTAATAGTGGGCATTCTACTGTTTATGTACGACTTAAATTCTAGTAACTGTTCTTGAGAACCACTGAAAATAATGAACACATCATCGATAAACCTGAACCAACATTTTAACAGAGTAGAAAAAGGATTATTATTGTAAACAAAGTCTTCTTCAAACTTCCCCATAAAGAGATTTGCATAATTGGGGGAGCAGGGACTTCCCATGCTTACCCCTTGACATTGAAGATAATAAGAATTAACTTGAAATAGTTTCTATTTAGAACCAATTTGGACAATTCAACCAAAAACTCAGTGGGGGGGTTATCAACCTCTCTTTGGTTCAAATAATATGAAAATTTGGTACATTTGTATATAAAGAAGTAATGTCTAAACTGCAAAGTAAGTCACTCGGTTGAATACTCTCTATGGACTCCAATTTTACAGTATGCAGAATGGGTACATTTCAAATGGGTTATTTGAAGATAGAACCAAAAAAATACTTTTACATAAGGGTCCTCCATTTTCAATTCATCAGAACATTTAATGACGTAGAAACTAAATATACACTTCTATGAAAAAAGGAAATCATCATATATACGGGGAAAACATGTAGCCTGCCCTACAGTATGGAAAGAAAAAAGGGTGGGTATGGGGGCCAGTTACGAATTGCAGCCGTCCGTAGTTGCTCTTTGAGAGCGGTTTTGAAGGAGTCTAGGGGATTCACATTTCTTGAATCTTAATGGCTACTACTTGGCTGCTGGCCAATATTGTAGTCTGACCGGTTTGTTTTGGGAAGTCTGGAGCCTTGTTTTAAGGGCCTTTGAGGTGCTGTTGTACCATGAGGTGCATGCATAGTCAAAGAAAACTTTATTATGAGCCTATGAGGGGTCCTGTTATAGGGTCTTCAAGGTGTTTTTGTTGACCACTAATGACCAGTGAGGAGATCCTGTAGTGTACAGGAATCTTGTTCTTTGACTGACAAGGTGATTGTTTTTGTGATCCTGCTGTAGTAGAATGGACACGTCAGGTGTTGATATAGGCCTATGAAACGTGTGTGTGTGTGTGTGTGTGTGTGTGTGTGTGTGTGTGTGTGCATCATATTCCTGAAAAGTTGCAATGCGTTAATGGAAGCCATCGTTCTCACGATAATACAAATCTAAATATTTTTTCAAAAGATCTTGTTTAATCTGCCTAACGATGATGTCACTGGTGGACTAGCCTTGGAAACCAGACGTTTTTATTACTGGTGGACGGGTTTCTGAACTGTTTTCCACAGCCCTCCTATGAGACACAGACTGAGTTGGAAAAATAATTGTGGTATTTTATCATGAACATTAGTGAGGACTAATTATATGAAGATAAGTTGGAAAGTGGTGAAGTGGTCCTTTAAACATGTCTGAGCATTTTCTAATAATAGACTTTTATACAACAGGAATCCAGCTTATCCACCAGCATATCAATTATGGTGGAACAGAGAATAAACATGTTAATTGATGATCTACTATAGGCTAACGTGTGAACTATAATCACATACTTTGACTTGACTTAATGGTAATGGAAATTTGTGATACATGTACCATACATTCTGTATTAGTGTTACCTTCTTTGCAGCAGTGGTAAGTTTGGGTCTTCCAATCCTTTCCCATGGCCATGGTGGTGATCCTCATGAGAGCCTGTTTCATCACATTGCCTGCACGTAAACATTCAAAGTTCTTTAAATTGTTCAGATTGAACAACCTTCATTAGGCTATTGATGGCCTGTTGGTTCTCTTGAGCTGATAAAATAATGGTCTTCAACCAAATAGGGCTATTTACTCCTGTATACAACCCTACCTTTTAAAGACCCACTCCACCAAAAAACATGTGCTGTGTGGTTTCACTGCATATTTCTAAACTAAAGCATCAAGAATAAGAACAAAGGAAAAAACATAATAAAGCTTTAGAGCTTTAATATGCACAGTATAAACCACCAGGGGTTTTCATGGTTAAGCTTTTTTATGTTAAAGAGTGGATCTGTGATACTGCTGATTGGCAGAATAAATAAATGTTTAACCATGTACTGGTTTGATTACAGAAAATGACTCGTCTTTTATGACTTCTGAGCTACAGATGAATACTGGATGCAGTGGCTGTCCGATACAATGTTTAGACTGTGGAAAAACACTGGAGATCTGGTGAGGAAACCCATTGCTAATGCTAACACATTTCAGGTTTTATGACTATAGTATAAACTAACACTGGATTGCAAAGAAAAAGTAAAGACACACACACACATTCAGTAATTATTAAATGTTGGTTTTATTTTTTGTTTTTTTGTTTTGTTTTTGTTTTTTGTTTTTCTTTAAAGTCGCCTGATAATCTTGACAAAATTGCAACATATTCCATACTTCTCAAACTGAGGGTGTGTCTGTTGCTATTCCAGATTAGCCGTGGAGGGAAACGTTGTGCGCTGTTCGGGACAGGTTAAGTCCTGATTGATGAAAGCAGCTTTGACCGTACAAATAAAGAAAAGAAAGAACACATGAACAACGCAGAGAGACTCCACACTGGCATCCTATGTCGTAACACTTTGCTGGTCTGGGATAAGTGCCCCTCTCTCTACACAACTCCTGGCATACCATGTTTAAACAAAAGTGAGTGATCAAAACAATCCAGGGGCTCAGTAGCAGGGCTGTGTGTCGGTGTGTGATCGGCAGGTACCGGGGAGTGGGGGTGTGCAGCACGAGAGAACATTTACAAAGAACAAGCAAAGCACACAAAATGATTCCTTCCTGAGACATCAGTGTGTATGTGTGTACAGTATTGATGGTCTAAATGGGATTTGTGTTAGCAGTGATGGCATTTGGCGTGAAGTCAATCACAGGTGTGTGGTTGCTCTGGATCCGGCCAAAGGTCACATTCATTTCTACCACAGGTTGCTGATGTGAAGACTTGGTGACAGCATTAGTCAACAAATATCACATTAGGGAACTTCACTTGTCTGACAATAGACAGAGTAGAGGGATTGCCTGGTTCGAGGGTCTATTACCACCTCAGTGTCTGGGTAGCTTATTCGGTAGAGCACTAGCTTTTGGACCACAAGTTTCTGGGCTCGATCCCATTCCCAGGCACCGTCAACTCGGCGTATGAGTAGCACTGCTTGAGTAACTACTGGGAGCTGACAGTATAGGTGTGGTGCTCCATCTCAGCAATCCATCTCCTGGGGTCTCGCTCATTGTAAAGGTGCTAGACACTTTTGTTGGGCTGATATTAACAATAAGCCACTTCAACCTACATACTTAACCAACCCCAACCCACACTGATCAGTTCTGAGAGTACTACGAGTGACGTAGTACGCCAGTGTTGTGCACTAAAAATAGCAGATCAACCAGCAGACAACATGTCGCACCGCGATGCATTGTGAGTTTGTAGATCGGTTATTTTCTGTGTGCATAAACCAAGTATACATCAGGTGTAACTCTCATTGGAGCTAGAGGCCAGATGCCTGGCCTGTGCCCGGATAGCGTCAAAACAGCATTCATTCCACCACTCCCAAGGAACACCATTTTGTTCTGCTACATGGCCAAAAAGCTATGCCCCAATCAGAGTGCTAATTTGTTATCTGTGTAAAAAGGGTTTGTTTGTTTTTAAGAGGGAGAATGAAATTGTTTGTGAGAGACATTCTGGAGCAGTCAGCCAGTGTGATATGGCTACATAGATCTGCCCAGCATCTAGTAGGACATAAAACATAATTGATGCGTTCCTTCAGTTAAATGTGCTCAAAATGTATTTTCTTGAATCACAAACCTAGAAACAAAAACACATAAAAAAAGTTATTCTTTTTTTTGTTTGTTTTTTTAAATCAGGTGAAGGCTAAACTCTTCATAGTTTTAAAGAAATGAATACAGCTTATATACATGAACTCATAGGCTACTTAAAATACACCTTAATAAAGAATCTTCATTAATCTGATTTCTTGAAAGGACCTGTGACCATATCATACAACCAAAGTTAATACAATCATTATTTTTTCACCCCCCCATTCTCTTTGCGAGAAAAAGAAAAAAGAAAAAAAGAAAAAAGGAGAAAGGAAAACCAACCCAGCCTGGAATAGCATGTGATATTCATTTGCGACTAGTTTTCTGTGCACATTTGTGTTTCGAGTTTATGTCATGTGTGCACAATGTGTGTGTGTGTGTGTGTGTGTGTGTGTGTGTGTGTGTGTGTGTGTGTGTGTGTGTGTGTGTGTGTGTGTGTGTGTGTGTGTGTGTGTGTGTGTGTGGGTGGATAGGAGAGTAATTGCAAGATCTTGCTGTTTTTCTTTTTGTTAATTAATATCAGTATGTGATAAAACAACTGAAACAACTTCCTCTGTACTCTTGATGGGTATGAAAAGATTAAAACGGTGAAGGAATACAACAGTTTCTAATCTCAGAAAACTTGTCCTCTTTTTTTTTCTTTCTTTTTTTAAATCTTTTTCCCCAACCTGCCATTCTGTGCGTGGACAAGTCAATCGCAATAGTTTCTTAACTTTTCTATATATATTTATATATCTTTTCTGTACGAAATCAGTTTGTTTTCTGAAGTTGGAAGAGGAGAAAAGACCCAGAGTCTTTAAAGAGAACTGGGGAGTGTGGCTTTTTTGTCGAGTCCCATGCTCGCGATTCACCACAAAGTTCAACGATGAACGGGGGGAAAAAGTGTCTGGTGTCCGTTAAGTCTCTTTATTGTCTGTCTTGTCCATTTTGTCTCTCTCTCT
This sequence comes from Electrona antarctica, assembly GCF_951216825.1. Classification (NCBI taxonomy): domain Eukaryota; kingdom Metazoa; phylum Chordata; class Actinopteri; order Myctophiformes; family Myctophidae; genus Electrona; species Electrona antarctica. Next base: position 24,100,690 of record NC_136805.1, read on the forward strand.
GTGGCCTCACCGCACCCCTCACTCTCAGAGCCAGAGTCAGGACTGCTCTCCAACACTGCACTAAACTGGACTCCCCCTCATTTCCGTTCCCATCAGTCTTTCACGGGGGAGAGAGGGGTGGAGCGTTGGAAGTGGAGAACAGAGGAGGAGATCATCAGCAGTGTTTATGATTCAACTGTCTCTGGGAGGCATCCTGCACTCTCTCACCCTCCTGGCCCGCACTGGGGCACCACCGTCCCTCCGCAGCGGCACCAGTGTCTCACAGTGAGGGAGGGCAGAGCAGGAGGTGCGGGAGGGTGTCGTTGGATGGGATGGGGAGAAGGAGGGCGTCGGAGAACGCCAATCTCCTGTGTTCAGTCAGGATCGAGTCCCTCCTGACCCCCCCGCCCCACCACCTCAAAAGCCCTGCTACCTCAGAGCCTCAAAGGGAGAAATGCTTAGGGAGAGAAAGAGAGAGAGCGAGAGAGAGAGAGAAAGAGAGAGAGATGTGGATGAGAGGTGGGTTTGCTACGGTGATTGTGTGGCTGGACTGCTTTGGGCGGAGCTGGGCGACAGGCTGGGGCTGCAGCTGCCTGGGGGGACCGCGCGGTCCCCGCTGGACCGCGCAGCCGTCGCCCCGCTCTCCAGGCCCTCAGAGTTCTCCAGCATCTCCTGGATGAGAGGCGGCATTGATCCGGGAATCTCCATCTTCAGGGTGATGACACGTTCAGCTCCTGTGGAGAGAACGGAGAGGGAGAGATGAGGCACTGAAGTTGTCACATCATACCTATTTGGACTCTCGTTGGAACTGAACATAACGGGAAAGCTTTGACAGTGTGTTCACAGCAAAAGTTACTCGCAGCTAGCAATGAGGGAAAACAGCTACTGTACATGAACACATCATTTAAGTTCACAGATTTCAGACCCGTGTCAATATCTGACCTTTGGCGCTGATGCTTCTGAGATCGGTGATCTTCATCAGCATCTTGGGGAACATGTGCGGTTTGTGAGGCCTTCTCTTCCTCACATAGATTTTCAGGGCCTCCAAAAGGGGCTCCTGTAGAACGTCCACCTTCTCTGCCTGCTCTAAGTCCTGACGGTCTGTGGAACATAACAGACAGAAACACAGTACAGTACAAGGTTAATACTCACTGAATACTCATGTCCACATTTAGCCACTAGGTGGTGCTCAGTGATTACTTGTCTAAAGAAAGGAAAGTCCTTGTGTGTTGGTAATTAATACAGGTCACTGTATTCTTGTGACAAATGATAAATGACAGGAGAAATCTGTTTGAATAGGCTATGAAATACACTAATATGAGGGTTCAGATTAATTAATAAATGTACACCACAAAAGCAAATTCATATTTTAACCTAAATACATTAACCTACTTTGGGTAGGTTCACAGTTGCTGCCTCTCACAGTACCACTCACAGATATAATCCAATGTACAAATATCAAATGTGAAAGTATAATTAAAATGAGTTTCAGTTTGGCTAAGGATCATGGCACTTAACTCTCACCATGAACATTAACTGCCAGAGCTTCTACATAGCCTATTGCATTCCTTGCCAGGGTTTTTGAGTGTTTTTTACTAATCTTTCAAGACCCACCAAATATCTTGTTCTATGAAGACTATGAAATATCTCAAAAGAAAGATGAGAGTCTCTACTTCCATCAGGGAAAAAATTGTGTCACTGTAATATTTAGTTATTGGCAGTTGAATATAACTCTTCTTCGGAAGTCCTAGGATCTTTCACAGATTGCGGAAGTTAATTGTACATTTCAAACCAGAAATACTCCTGCAGTACCTCCGCAAAGCAGACAGATGGCGCTGAGCAATCCCGTCTCTGCGTCGTCCATCTCCAGTGGAAGGAGCTGGTTGGCGAAGGCGAACACCAGGTCGGTGAGGGGGCCGAAGCCGGCGTTGTGCATCTGGGTTCGGTTTAGCGTCAGGCCATCTGAGAAGGTCATGGTGTCCTGCTCTGGCGTGTAGCGCGTACAGATCCTCAGAATCTGGGGAAGAAAACCATTGGGTTTTGAGTGCTTTCACACAGGCTCACATGAAGTTTGTGGACATTTGATTATTTCATGGTTGATTGATCTCATGAAATTCACCACTTATGTATTTCCTTCTTGGCATTTTGTTGCCTTATTATGTAGAGAGACAGGAAACCAAAGGAAGATAATGATCGGATTTGAACCCGGGTTCTTGTGCTCATAAGGAGCATATGGTCTGTGGTGCACTGACTCTGTGCCTGACCCACCAGACACACACACACACACACACACACACACACACACACACACACACACACACACACACACACACACACACACACACACACACACACACACACACACACACACACACACACACACACACACACACACACACACACACACACACACACACACACACACACACACACACACACACACACACTCTTTCAACTGGAACATAATCTGACAGATCAAGCCAAACAAAACACCATGATTATCCTCTCTGCCGCACTTAACTCATAACATGCCACTGAAACCCCCAGGCACTGTTGGCTACCGCCACCATAGACTCTCATTCTATTTCACTTGGAGAACAAGACAGCCCCCCCCCCCAAAAAAGAAAACAGCTAGCGAGGATCGGCTATAGATAATGTCATCATCGTCTATTTAAAGGTATATTCAGTGATTTCACTTCATTCAAATATCACTTATTTTTTTGTTTTGTTGTGATAATCCTCTCTACTATAGAGAGTGCTGACCATATAAGGAGTTCCTCCCTGTCCCCCAGTTAACCCCTGGGGGTAAAAAAAACATAGGTTTCGTTTTTGGCCAGCCGCCGCCCCTCTCATCCAATAAGGATAGAGAGGGGCCTTCTGCCAATCATGATCGAGCGGGGGCGGCGGGCCTTGGTGTGTGTGCTGTTGGCCTGTGGCCTGTAGTGCGTGCATGTGCACATCTTTTTACCGGGCGGACCGGGGTTTTTTCCAAATCACTGAATGCTCATTTAGTCTTTAGAAGCATTAATATTTTAACTGCGTGGTAACCAGGATTTAGTATTGAGCCGCTAACATCGTTGCGTTGTTCAATCTAGCTCAATATGAGCCGTAATTCAGAGAAAAAGGGCTATAAAGGTCGGGCGGCCCCAGCATTGTGTGCGGGGTGCGAGATTTCTTTTCCTATGACACTTCGAGCCAAGCGTTGCCTAGAGGCCGGGAGCCCTGCTTTACGGTAAATACTGTATGAGCAATGATTATGAATTAATACAAAGCTCAAAAACACGTTAAAAGCATTCCTGGAAACCTGGGATTTCATGAAAAACTAAATTAATTATGTCCATGGCATTCACTGAGCTTAACTACCTCATTAAGCCATAACAGTACCCAAACTTTAAAGGAGCATTCAGTGATTTGGGTGATTTGGAAAAATACCCGGTCCACCCGGTAACAAGATGTGCACATGCACACGCTCTACAGTGGGGGAAGTACAACAGACCAACAGCACGTGCACCAAGGCCCGCCCCACTCGATCATGATTGGAGGAAGGCCCCTCTCATCCTGATTGGATGAAGGCTTTGCCACCCAAAGCCCAAACCGAAACTAGGGTTTTTTGACCCCAGGGGCTCACTGGGGACAGGGAGGAACTCCTTATATGGTCAGCACACTTTATAGTAGGGAGGATTATCCAAAAAATAAGAAAAAATAAGTGATAATTGAATTAAGTGAAATCACTGAATATACCTTTAAGGTAAGTGACTCATATAGTATTTTGTCTTTGTGTGGTGTCTACTGACTGAGTATCACAATAAAGATCACTGCACAATAAAGATTCCACTCTCTCTGTTCTGGTCCTCACCAGGATGTCCAGACAGGCAGCTTTGAGCAGGGTGATCTGGTCGGCGATGGTGAGCGTGGTGAAACCGGGCAGCTGCTTGGCAAACTCCACGGTCTTGATGATGCACTTCGTGGAGAGCTCGCTGAACTTGTCCCACAGGTCCACATCCAAGGACACACGGCGCTCCGAGCTGTTACTCTGTGGTGGAGAAAGAAGAGGGATATTTGATATTGAATTGGCAGCGTAGTATGATGGGTGACTAGATACACATAATGCACCCCTGTAATAGGTATTCTACATTAAACTGAAATATTCATAGAAGCATACATGCACAAACTGGCACATCTCTCTTGCGCAGGCGGGCGCACACACATGCGCACACACGCACACACACACACACACACACACACACACACACACACACACACACACACACACACACACACACACACACACACAGTGTCGGTCAGTTGCTGACCGTAGTGTATTTGCCCAGCTGGCAGAGAGAGGGGAAGGTCTCTTGATGAGCCTTGCGGACCCTGTCAATCATCTGCTCGGTCTCCGTGCTCAGCACATAGCTCTCTGTACACTCCTGCTTCTTCTCATCCTTCTTCTTCTTGTTCCGGTCGTTCCTCACCGCTGTAGGGATGGAAATGGAGAGGAAGAGGATGGAAATGGAGAGAAAGAGGGGAGATAGAAAGAGGGAGGAAGAGGACAGAGTTGTTAGTACATATGGCGGCCATTTTGAGTTGCTTAATACTAACACAAAATGTTTACGGTCCTTGTTGTTTACCGTATTTGGCATCGATTTAAACTGCTGTGAGCGTGTAGATCTGCTATTTTTGAAAAATCGTGAAAATGTGGCGCAAATCAATATATATTCTTTCAGAGCGAACGTTTTTAACTCAAATCTTTGCTTCTGCGGGGTCCCTGGAACAACATATTTTCAGATAGGGGTCGGCGGCCAATTACATATATTTGTATCTTTGACATGAAAAACATGCATTTGTAGAATTGTCCTCAGGTCTAAATGGTTTAAGGATATGTAAGGTTAGGTTAGGTTAGGTTTCTGGTTTATTTTTTCTAAAATCGAATTGTCCTTCTTCAGGCAAGAGAGTCAGTCCACCAATAACGTCTACTTAAATCAATAGATGTAAATGAAATTCCAATAATAAAACAGTGTAAACCATACAAAGAAACTGGTGGTCAGCCAACGTGTTGTTTTTGTTCGCAAACAGTTTTCATTCCCTTTACACCACAACAAGGCGACACACCGAGATACAGGCGAAAAAGGCACATCCAGCAATAAAGCAGTGTTGCAAACAGGAGCGGTAACACCATCGCAGCTCTATGATATATGAAGATGTACAATAGAGAGAAAGAGGAGTTGGTAGCACTGTAACTAGGGAGCAGTTAAAACCCACACGCACGTTGCACACACACACACACACACACACACACACACACACACACACAGCTCCCGGTGTCCAACACAAAAAGACAAACGGTGGGAGGCGGTACCCACCAACAGGGGGAGGGTGAATGGTGGTGGAGGTAATGGAGATGAGGGAGAGGCTGGGTGGGGTGGGGCGGGGGGGGGGCTTGAAATAATCCAAAGCGAGGGGTTGTCGTTTCTCCTCTGGGCGATCCGTCTGGGAGCGGTGAGCTCAATCCCAAATGACAAAAACAAAAACACTCTGCAGGGTGTTTAGCATTGGAATCCCATTACAGAATCTGTCCATCGCTCCGGTCCCCCCCACTCCACCCCAATGCTCAACTCAACCACCCTGGGGTATAGGGCTCTGACAGGGCTTGTGTGTGTGCTTGCTTACACATGTATCGTACAGTGTGTGTGTGTGTGTGTGTGTGTGTGTGTGTGTGTGTGTGTGTGTGTGTGTGTCGGTGCTGGGGGCTGGGGGTTGGGCGAGGTGCTAGGTGATAAATAGTAGCGCCGGATGGAGCTATCCATAAGGCTGACAAATTGCCACAGCTTTCATTAGGGGTCCCGGCTAATCTAATAACATAATATGACAAATATCCTGCCGCTAATGGTTTTAAAAGAGCTTGGGCTGCTGAGCCCACTCTGGAAACAGACCCTCCAGGTTTCTTCCTCCCTCTCTCTCTCTCTCTCTCTCTCAGGTTTTCACGGGAGGACCGCCCGAGGGTGGCATGGGGGGCCAAGTGGAAAGGAGAGGAAAATGAAAAATTCATAAACTAAGATTATTGTGCCAGTTTAACCACTTTCAACCTGGTGTTCCTATTTTGGGGCATGTGATTATTGCGGAAAATAACAGATCTACCAGCTCACATGCGATGTGTTGTGTTGTGAGCTTGTAGAGCGGATATTGGGTGGATTTAGTTTTTTGTTTTTATGATTTGGCAGTGGGGGTTACACAGCCAGAGGTTGTGGCTATGTGGGGGGGTACTTGGCATGGAAATGTTTGGGAGTGCCTGCTCTAACATATGCAGCCTCCAGTCTGTTGGTCACAAGCACATTGTCCTTTTCATGCTCTCCCTTTGCCTCCTATTCTCTTTTTCATGCTCCCTCTTTCTACTCACCAAGTCGCCATCTACACCCAGACCCATCTTTCGTCCCAATTTGTACCATGCTCTCTCTTAACCACTGACCTCGGATCAGATTTCCCCTGCCTTCTTGATTCTAACCGTAGCCATTAGAGGGGAGGGTGGCTCAAGCTGACGGGGGATCAGCGTCTGTGACAGTGTGGGATGTTCCGCTCAGGGCCGAGTGTCATTCATCAGCCTGCAGACAGTACAGGGCCTCCCTCCCTGGCTGTGAGATCACGTTGAAGAGTGGGGGGTGGTGGGCGGAGGTAGAGGTCTGATATCACACCACCAGGAGGGGGGCCTTACTGGGCAGATATGGGCTGATTACGCATCTGCATTGTATGCCACCGTTTGTTTCATTGCATTTACAGTGTGTGCCCTATAGGATATAGTCACTAAAACAGACATCAATGACAGTCGTGCTTTTGACACAGAGGTGAAGCCAGGTGCAGTCTTAAGTGACTGCACCCCCCCCACCAACCATTTTTGGCCCTCTCATCCTGGTGTCCCGGCGGGTGGGGTTGGGGCAAAGATGGGTGGGCAGTGCCGGAGATGTCCAATTAATTCCCAAATAAAAACTGGGGCATCCTTAGCGCACAGACATTCCCCACACTGACAAATTGGCAGCACAATCATAAGCCGCACAACACAATTTAATGAAGTCATTAAAGAACTATTAGGGACGACTGGCGATCCGTCATGGCAAATTGCCACATGCAATAACTCGAGGGGGGGAAAGAAAACTGGCGGGGGCGCATGGATGAAAGAAATACTGCCTTGCCTTTTTATTGCGTTAGATTGTGTGTGTGTGTGTGTGTGTGTGTGTGTGTGTGTGTGTGTGTGTGTGTGTGTGTGTGTGTGTGTGTGTGTGTGTGTGTACTGTGTACATGCTGGTACCGAGCATTGTGTCTTTTTCAAATAAATGATGTGAATACAAATCCTAAACTGGGGGAAACGGTTTGTCCCAAATTGTGCACAGATCCGCCGTGCGTTCATCACCACAAATATGATTTACAGCCGAGCTCACGTGCAACACAGGCAGAATACTATGCCAGCAGGCATGGCCATCACTCCATCATTTGTTCTCATAGTGGCATTCATAATAGCATGTACGACGCACGCACGCACGCACGCACACCGTTAATATATGATTTTCTTCCTTCGTTGTTTGCACCTGTGTGTATTTGTGTGCATGACTGTATGTGACTGTGTGTGCCTGTATGCCTGTATGCGTGCGCGCGTGCGTGCGTGCGTGCGTGCGTGCGTGCGTGCGTGCGTGCGTGCGTGCGTGTACAAGATAGAGTGAGGGGGGCAGACGGGGATAATTCGAGGGAGGAAAATTAAAGTCCTGGCAGCTCGTCCATCACACAGATTAAATTCAATGGAAAGATAAAAATGTCAATGTTCCCCCTGCCGCCATGTGCACGCCTAGCACTGCCGTCGCCGACAGTGATGAAACTTTCCCTCCCTCTCACTGTCCTCCAGCCCCCCATTCCCTCTTCCTCCTTTCTCTCTCTCTCCCTCCCTTTCTCTCTCTCTCTCTCTCTCTCCCCCCTTCTCCACTCTGTCATTTTCCCTCTCTATGCTCTCGAGCGTAATCCCCCTCTCTCCATCTATTCTTTCTTTCCCGTCTTGACTCAGAGATTCTGTTTCCGTGTTCCTTTACTGGCACTTTTATTCTGCTATAGCCAAACAATCCATCCTACGAGGACTGTTTAGTGAAGAGGTGTGTGTGTGCGCTATACACATAAGCTTGATAGATGCGGAGACGATGGGCCCAGGCCCCTAAGGATCATTCAGAGCAAGAGCCCGAGGTGGAAAGGCTTCCAGATCTGCGAGGTTAGAGGCAGAGCCTGTGTGAACATCCCATCATCCACCTCTCCACATATGCAATTCCATACACCCATATACACAGTTCTTCAACTGAAATCCCTAACCAACAACTCTATCCCACTCGCGACAGTCTGATACACAAACAACACACATTAGCTGGGATTTAACATAAGAGTATAGCATTTGAAACAATGGCAATGGCTTTGCAGTGTACTCTCGACTTAGCAAGGTACAGGTGCAAAGTGCAGTATGTGCATCAATTAGCTAGCATGTCCCTATCAGTTACAACATGTTTCAAATTATAGCTATCTCTTCCTATCTTCTCCAGATCAGATAAGCACGTACGTGGGCAGGTATTGACAGCATGTTATCCACTTACATGAGACATGAGCCTTGGTCTTGTCTCGTCGCACACTGTCAGGCAGATAGTAAACTGGCACGGCGCTCGCAGGCTTTCCACCGGTCGCCCCACACTTTACCCCCACCCCCTCTTCTGACACCGTCTTGGTTGGCAGTGCCACCTGGCACAAGGCCTGGCACCGTTGTTGGGCAGACGCAAGGTCACCCAGACGTCCCCCAGGCCTAGTGGGGTGCCTGCCTTCTGTGTGTGTGTGTGTGTGTGTGTGTGTGTGTGTGTGTGTGTGTGTGTGTGTGTGTGTGTGTGTGTGTGTGTGTGCGTGCGTGAAATCTAGTAGTTAACATAACTGTCTGAGAAGAATGCATTTCTGTTTTAGGAGTGTATACTTATTTGCGTACGGTATGTGTATGATCCTTTGTCTTTATGCATATGTGCATGCACATTGGCCTGTGCATGTGCGCGTGTGCGTGTGTGTGTACGTGTGTGTGTGTGTGTGTGACTCCCTGCTGTACCCAGATGGCCAGCCTCTCCTTCCCCACCCGCTGGGATTCGTCTCACAGGCCAAAGTCAGTGTGTAGGACACAAGACGACTTGGGGCTACCAATCTGCACACTGCTCTCACCAAGAATGTGTGCATCACATCACCCGTCTTTCTTTTTGCCATTAAAATATTCTCTCACACACGCAAGGAGAAAAGAAACGGCAACAGGTCGATAAGTGACCCGGGGTGAACTCACTTCCCTGAAACTTGAACGCAACTAGGCCAAACTAACTCTGCATTACATTCACAGTGCAGCACACTGGAATTCACCATTGCGGTGCAGTGCTGCCCAACGGCCACTAGATGGCCCTCCCGCACCAGCCTACTCCCCTGGAAAAGCGGCTACAGCATGCATGGTGGCGTGTGTAAGAAGGCACTGGCTGCTGTGATCCTTCTAACCATGATTAATGGCCCCATTCAGAGCTAAGGAGCTCAGAGGATAACTTCCTTTACCGTAGGCCACAGCCTAGAGGCGTGGGGAGCTCTCCCCGTGCTCAACATGCCGTAAAGACTGGCGTACAGGATGACAGGGGACAGAAAAAGGACACGAGGACGGACGTAGAGGGATTGTAGTTGTACAATGTAAAATTAACACCTCACGTTTAGCACAGCGGGGCAGACAATACAACCGGCGTTCGCACTAGTAGGCATGTGTGTGTGTGTGTGTGTCTGACAGAGGAGGACGTGTGCTTATAGGAAGAGACGCGCACAGGTTTTTCTGTGCGTGTGCGTGGGAGAGCGCGAGTGGACAACGGCGCTAAACGATCGCGCTAGTGCACGTCCGTCTGAGACCCTGTAAGCTGCGGCGCACGCGTGCGTTATCATCACACTGAGACTGCGGTTCTGCCAGTCTCTGAGTCGTGAGCTGTCACCTCCACCAATTAGTTCATCAGGACTGACAAGTGTGTGTGTGTGTGTGTGTGTGTGTGTGTGTGTGTGTGTGTGTGTGTGTGTGTGTGTGTGTGTGTGTGTGTGTGTGTGTGTGCATGTGTGTGTGTTCACAGACACAGCCCCTGGGGTGCAGTGATGGCAGCAGACGCCTGCTCTTTCGCTCTCGGCAGGTGAGAACATATTCATCATGGAGGCATGCCAAGCTCAGCGACACCCTGACTGTTGCTGCCAGCCCACATCACTGCTGCCTTCGCACTTTCACAACTCTTTCTCTCTCTCTTACAATCCAAATTATCTCTCTCTCTCTGTCTCTCTGTCTCTCTGTCACTCTCGCGCACAAACACATGCACACGCTCACGCACACGCACACACGCACACACGCACACACACCTATCTAGGTCAGTGGTTCTCAAACATTTTCACAAATCACAAATCAAGCGCTTTCAAGCGCTTTCAAAATGTTTCGGAAAATAGCCGATCTACAAGCATCACGATGCGATGTGAGCTTGTAGATCAGCTGTTTTCAAATAGCCTGTACCTCATTTTGCCGGAGAACCCCTAGAACCTCTTGAGCCCAATTTCAAAATCAGCAAAAAATAGCCAATCTACAAGCGATGTGCCATGCTTTGAGGCTGAGCTTGATTGCCTAATTTGGCTATTTGGAGATCTTTTCCAGAGATTTCGCAAATGCTTTGCTTATAATGACATGACCAAAATAGGGACGCCAGGTTAATAGTAGTTAAGGATACTAGAAAATAGCAACCAGATGGTGTTACTCAACGCCACTTACATATCACCAAGAAAATTGAGCGTGAGCAAAATATGCTGCGGTTCAATAATTTACGACTGGGCTAATGCAATGAAATAAGAGTTCTCCATGAGTGAGGTATAGGCCTATGGGGGGGGGGGGGGGGGATTGATGTAGTATATACTCGTACACGTACACTCCTTGGACATCCCCACTTCCAGGCACTTCTGCAGTCGACAGTACTGGCAGCGGTTGCGGGTGACCTTGTTGATGATGCAGTTCTTCTCCCGGTGGCAGGTGTACACCATGTTCTTCTGAATGCTTCTCCGAAAGAAGCCCTGAAGAGACAGAGCGAGAGGGAGGAGAGATTGGAGGGTGGAGAACCAGTGGAGAAAGGAGAGAGGGCAAAAAAAAACAACAACATTGAGTCAGCATCCTAAAAAATTGACAAACTGCACAGAGTCAAATCCTCAGTGTTAATTTAACTCAGAAGAGTGTACAAATGGAACCAAATGGACCCTTGTGGTTCAGTCATACACAGCATGGCCATATGCTGCCATAATTAAAGGCAATGAGCTACCAAACACTAAGCCCTTAAAGGGCTTAGTGTGTGGTGGAGTGATCTGTACAGGGAGGAATATTCACTCCTCCACTGTTTTGCCATCCAGTGAATGAACATATCCACCTATGTAGCAGCCTACCAAGACACACATCAGTCAGTCAATCAATGAATGCTCCTCTAGGAGCCATCACAGAAATCTAGAAAGGGGTTTAGTGAGGGACCCACAAGGGACAGGGCATTACATCTAAGCTGAGCTCCGGGTGGACTGGCGAGCGATTTTGTAAAAAAAAAAAAAAACAACAAAAAATAGAACAAAAAAAGGAATCCCTCCATTTCCCCTACTCCTCTTCTTCCCTCTACTCTCTCTTTTCAATCTAACTGGATCAGAGGAAATATGACAGTGAATTAAACCCTCGTTTGGAATCCGGGGAGGTGCAGTACAAACGGAAATGAGCTTGCCATCTGTCAGCTAGGCTGGAGAGGCAGACGTTCTTTAGGGAGTGCAGAGACTATATTTTGATCCCACAAAATGAAGAGATGGAGGACGACCAAAAACACAAGATATCAGTACAAATGACACACTTGCCGCACACTCGTCTTACACAGGCCTGACATTTGCAAAGTCACAATGCCAAAGACATGCGGTTGAGGTCGCTGGCCCTCTTCGAGCAATATTATTGTAAGAAAAAGTAAATCTGAAATAAACTGTGTACTCGGTTAATTAAAGCCTTATTGGTCCATTTGGTTACATTTGTATACTCTCAGAGGTAAAACACTGAGGATATTACTGCGTAGTACCTCAGTGACGTTTTCTCCTACACAGCTCTAAATGCACTGTATACAATAGTTTTAAATGAATTATATCAAAAGCTAAATGGCACAATTTAAATCAAGAGGCTAGTTTCCAAATAAGATCATACCCTAGTCATCAGCTGCATAATAACATATTGGAAATATACTTCTGACAAATACACTATAGATATACTGCACAGTTCTACTACTGTCAGTGTCCACTATGTGGAAAAACATTTCCTTTATCATGAAAAGTGAAAATGATTCCCTGGAATTCTCAAATATTACGAAACGTAATGCCAGCACCACTATTCTAAAGCATCCTCAGGTACATATTTAAACTATTTCAGCAATGGAGGGTAGATGTTGAGCTGGTCATTTTGAAAGTAGCTCTCAAGTCAAAAAAGGATGGGCACCCCTGAACTAGTGTGTTGATTGTATCCATCACTTGTACCCAACAAGTGTTATATGGGTATATGGTCTGGTGGGCAGTGCCTGGGGGCACCAGACGCTAAGCAGTTTACTGGAAATATTTTCATGACGCAAGCAAGTATGGATAACGTTTTGGGCACCGCTGGGGGGTGGGGGTGTGACTGCTGCCAGGGAGGGAGCCCCAACCCATGCCAAGGGATTAGCTTTGCTGGCCGACAGATGGCCAATGGACTAAAGCCTGCAATTTGTCCTTGCCGGATCACCGACCTCTCCTCCTATCTTCTGTTCCCCCCATCTGAGAGCACCAGGAGGAGGCAGCGATCAGGAGACGTCCTTCTCTTACAAGGGATTTTGGGAGTTGAATGTGTGCATGACAGCACCTGGGAAATGAGATCTATATGCATTCAGCTGTTGGTTTTAATAAAATAATAGTAATCACCTAAAAACACCTAAATGTGTATAGATGAGAGTCAGCATGTAAGTCTATATTAAATGTCAGCATTGGTAAATGTCAAGTTTTATTTTCACTTGCTTTCTGCTTTGTGAATACATTTTAAATGTCATGCCAATGAAACCTGGTGGAGCAATGGTGTTGGTATTGTAAACATAAGAGCATAGAGGGGGGGGGGGGATTTTACATATGATACTGTGTGTGTGTGTGTGTGTGTGTGTGTGTGTGTGTGTGTGTGTGTGTGTGTGTGTGTGTGTGTGTGTGTGTGTGTGTGTGTGTGTGTGTGTGTGTGTGTGTGTGTGTGTGTGTGTGTCTGTCTGGTTAATTAAAAGGCAATAAACTCCAGTACAGGCTCCTTGGACAGGAGCCAATGTGTCACAGCTGATCCGGGAGGATAATCCTGACATAGTAAACTTCACATTTAGTCACAACACAGAATTACCATACGTCCGTCTGAGTAGCAAGGCTGCACCCATCTACATGTGCGTGCTAGCGCGCGCGCGTGCGTGTGTGTGTGTACTGTAAGTAAGAAAAATACTCTGTCCCCCCTTTCCTCTTGCAATAAAAACATTATTCCATGTACTATAGTCAGGATTCTCAGGAAGCTTCGACCCATCCACAACCCCCCCACCTCACCCCCCCCCAGCAAAGGAGCTTAAAGCATCATCTCCCAACAGATTAGCGAGGAGTCATCATAAACAACAAACGCAGCCCCAATACAATGGCTGGTGGGATGCGCTCGTAAGTCGAGCCTAAACACTCCTGCAGCAGGGCGAGCGTGTGTGCGTGTGCGCGCGCACATGTGTCCCCTTTGATCCGTTGGTGTCCCGACCCTGACCCCAGGGTCACTAGGGGATTGACCCACTCCCTCCTGACACCACAGGGCTAAGGTGCCCTTCCCCTGCCACCCTCTGATTGGCTGCCGCCGGAGGCTCATGGGCTGGGCCATTGTTTGTGCCCCTCCCCCTCTGCCCTCCTTCTCGTTGCCTATTAGGAGTCATTGCTTCCTGCGGTCCTTAAGCCTCTTTTTGTGTCGACGCTTAATCCACCCGGCGACAAGGACCCTCAGCGGGCCTGTCAGCCTCCCTGCGGTGTTCACGGGACAGAAGAGGGCGATGGATGGATGGATGGATGGATGGATGGATGGATGGATGGATGGATGGATGGATGGATGGATGGATGGATGGATGGATGGATGGATGGATGGATGGATGGATGGATGGGTAGTTGGAGGAGTGGAGTGCAGGAGGATGGTAATGGCATGGACGTGACTGCATGTGTCATTTCAATGCAATATGTAGCACACAAGCTAATTTGTGTGTGCGCGTGCACGCGTGTGCATATTCGAGTTTGTGTGAATTAGATTGATTAGATTGATTAGATGGGAATAGCGTGTTAATGTTGGTGCGACACACCGGCGTGCAACCAAGTATAGAGTATATCAGGTGTTAAGTTCACAGGGAAGTGCAGGAATCCTCATACATGTCTTTCACACTGCCCTGCGTTCCCAGCCTCCTACCGAGACAGTGTATTATGTTACTATCTTAGTGAGTGTGTGTGTGTGTGTGTGTGTGGCTGTGTGTGTGGCTGTGTGTGCGTGTGTGGCTGTGTGCGTGTGTGGCTGTGTGCGTGTGGCTGTGTGGCTGCAGTTATAATTACCGCCCATCTTGCTAAAGACTTGGTAACAAGGCCATCTTAAAAAACATCAAAACGAGGACAACCGTGGGGGTTTAGGAAGTATGCTGGCTTTTCCCTCGCTCTGTGGAAAACACGGGGAAGGTTGCCCGCTGCGCAGAACCATGCCTCCAAGACAAATACATAAACACGGAGGGGAGAGGCATGCAAATTTAATGCATGAGTGTTAATAACTGGAAGGGAAATGAGGAGCGCGGAGAGCGGGGAAGATGTGCGGGGGGGAAAGAACAAAAGAAAGATAAAAAAAGACAGAACTTTCGCTTCAACAACAAACAATCGACCCGTCTCCCAAACACTCTGCTTCAACCCTCTCTCCTCCTCCTGTCCTGTCCCCCCCCCCCCTCCCCACACACACACACCCCCAGGATAGGCCTTTGTAGTTTCTCATGCCGACGCGATGCTAACGCAGCTAACCCTCGTCTTACCCCGGTCTCAGATGGGAATGCCGTATATACGTTCACATTGCCTGTACTGTTGAATAATTGAGCGTGCTACACCAAGTCATCCTCTTCAGAAGTCTAGAGATATGTGGGGAATGGATGCTGAGTTTTTTTTTTTTCTTTCTTCAACCTTGCACTGCAGATGTAAGGCGTGTGGACGGCCGCACTGTGCACACAAGCAGCAGGCAGGCAGGCAGACAGGCGGCACGCTGCGGAGGCAGGCGGGGGAGCATGGCTCAGTGACAGTGGTTAGTATGAGCCACTAGTAGGGGTGTAACCAAATGATTCATTTTCAAAGCGATACGATACGCATCACGACACATGGTTGGCGATACGATACATGGACAATAGTGGTTCGTTCATGGCAATAGGATACGATACAATTCGACTATTTAAAATCAATAAATCAGTATAACAGCAAAGAAATGAAATCTGTGTGAAATGTGTGGATAGTGCAGGTTTTTTTAAGGGAAAACAAATATTATTATGGATACGGTATAAATAAGTTAGTAAACAGTGATTCTGTGGCAAATACATGGACATTGTATTTTAACTCACATGGACAAACCTGCACATTGAAATGAACACAGAGAATACACACATTCATCGATAGACCAAGTGTAGAGATATGGAATGGAAAAGTAATTAAACCCCTCTCTTTATTCCTAAAATTGCTAAATACAACACACAAGTATCGATACAATCGATTATTTGCATTACAAAATTCGATTGTTCGATTCGATACGACACAAAGTCAAATGATACGATATGTTGCCGTTTACATCGACATACTTTGATTGGTTAAATTCAAAATCGCTGCATCGATGCGGTTACTGTATCATTACACCCGACTCGCTAGCGATCAATGCTGACCAAAGTAAATCGTTGCTCTGGGGCAGAAACCTCTTATCTCCATATTCTATATATATTGTTTTTGTAAAGTAATGCCCTACTTCAGGGTTCCCCAATAGGCGGCCCACGGGCCATTTGCGGCCCGCAGAGCGCCCCCTTGTGGCCCCTGGAAGAATTTCCGAAAAAAAAAAGTTTTTTGTTTTGTTTTGGGGGGGTGTCCCAGATATAAATGGCATTAAATGGGGGTCAGTAGGCTATGCATGTCAAACTGGGCACCCCCTCAAGAACCACTGGTGGTCCCCGGACCACTGGTTGAGAACAATTTTTTATTAATTAATGAAAAAATAAAAAAAACAATTTTTCGCGCATGCGGACTCGGCCCCCAGCCTGGTTCCCTAGACAAAATATGGCCCTTGAGGAAAATTAATTGGGGAACCCTGCCCTACTTGATCCTACAGCAGCGTGACACAGGAACATAAAAAGTAGCAGATCCACAAGCTTGAAAGGCGGAGCGCGTTTTGAGCATGTGGATGTCCTGAACAGTTTTGGACATGACGAGGTTTCCACCCCGCACACGCACGCGCACACACACACACACACACACACACACACACACACACACACACACACACACACACACACACACACACACACACACACACACACACACACACACACACACACACACACACACACACAGAGGTCTGGAAGAAATCTACCTTTACATGCGTATTCAGAACACCTTCACATACATACGCTACAGCCACATCAGTACACTAAATAGAACATATACACAACACACACATATCACAGCCCTACGTGGTCAGAACATCAGTGTTCCATAATGCATTGCAGCACAGAGGGAATACCATTTAGTATGGCACCAATTACACACAAAGGTAATAGAGCATGGACATCTACTCTAGCCCAGGTGCTGGACAAATGGCAGTACAAGAGAAAGAAATAGAGTCCGCAACACTGGTAAGGAATAACTCAGCTCCACTGGTTTATTAATTCAACGTTTCAGTGAAATCACTGATCGAAAAGTTGAATTAATAAACCAGTAGAGCTGAGTTATTCCTTACCAGTGTTGCAGACTATTTCATTCTCACCAATTACATCCACCTCTTCTTTAGTGAGGTTATTCATTTACTAGCACTGTGTCAGCTCTCATCCAAACCAAACCACACATGTGCGCACACACACGCACACGCACGCACGCACGCACACACGTACACATGTACACACGTACACACTTACACACTTACACACACACGCACGCGCGCGCACACACACTTCCCCACCACCGGCTATGATCTGGCCCTATTATTCAGCTTATTAACCCATTTAATCAGGCTCTATTAGACAATGGGGAATGGTGTTAAAGAGACACATTAAAAGCCGTTTAGGACGCGCAATCGGCAGCACGCTGAGCGGTGGTTAAGAAGCCCCAATAAAAAAGGCACAGGGTTAAGCCTTTATATTCTTTGTTAACTTTTTATAACGTTGCGTTTAGGGGGAGGTTAAGTTTCACAACGCACCCACAGACGATTCTGTGTGTGTGTGTGTGTGTGTGTGTGTGTGTGTGTGTGTGTGTGTGTGTGTGTGTGTGTGTGTGTGTGTGTGTGTGTGTGTGTGTGTGAGCGCGTGTGCATGCGCCCGTGCGTGTATAAGTGTGAGTCTTTTCTCCACACTCCTTCCTTCTTGCCTTCATTCCTTATTTTCCTCCCATGCACCTTTCAGTGTCAGTGAGTTCGGCCTGTGGCCCCAGGGCTCCACCCCTCGGCCTGTGGCCCCAGGGCTCCACCCCTCTTCTCCTAATGCTCTCCAAACGTCCCCCAACGCTCTACATCACATCTTCATTATCCTCTCCAGAAGATGAACAGATATTCCCCCCATCTCATCCCCAACCGCTCTGCTTCCCCTGCCGTTCCTCACATTCTGCACCTCACTTCCTCACCGACGCCTCCTACAGTACATTCCATCCGTGTGCTCTTCCCATCGCTTCTACACAGCCTCCATGTTCTGATCTCCCACACAGGCCAGGTGTTGTCTTGGTTGGGCAGGGCCGCGTGGGGCAGAGATAGGCGCATAGTGACCACCTGTCACAAACAGCGCCATGCTGCTGCCATATTCAGTCTCCCCCTACCCTACTCTAGCTATGCCCATCTCACAGGAGGACCCCCCCCCCCCTCCCCCTGCCCTGTCCCCTCTCTCTTTCACAACCCTGTCCACGTGCCTTGGGTAAAATAGATAAGGTGGGTGCATCTATACAGATGCACAGTTGCACACACCTTATTGTGCAAAGATGCACAATAAGGTAGAATATACACACACACACACACCTACGATCACTGCCGACGAGACTGCCAGCAGATTAGAGGCCAGATCAGGGGTTATGAGCCTCTCCAGCACATACAGTATAGAACAGGGCTTTGCTGATAGCAGGTGACTGACGAGGACACGTCAACAGGGCTGATAGCAGACCGCGTTACGTGGCCCAGTAAAACGAGAACAAAAAAAAGTCTCCTTCATTGGGGGCTTGACAAAGCCTCACAGGTATGTGATAAGAAACAGGGCCATGGTTACGAAACCTGACAGCCTCATGTTTGTCCGCAGATACAGGTCCCAGTGTTATTGGGAACAGGCATGCGGTCTGGAGTGTTGAAAGAGCCCTATCTGTCCCCAAGGCTTTTGAAGAGCAGGTCTTATTTGTTTGGCAGCTCCACACTGCAAAGTCCTGGGATTTTCTAGTGCATAGTGCAAGCGATTCCAGCTAGAGACCAAAGCAGGCCATTTCAAAGCACTTCCCCAGATTTAGAATACAATAGAATACGTCCATCTCCTTAGGCCCAAAAACAAACGCTCTAAGTCCCCAATTTCACCATTAAGGACTGTTAACCGTGGTCTCATTTTACACCGCTTATTTTCTGTTGTTGTACATGATTGTTTAACCACTTTCAACCTATTTTAGACATGTAATTATAGGCACAAATTTACATCTCAAGCTTGTAGATTGGATGCGTGTGCTAGGCGTTAAAGCGACTCTCAATGGATGCACAGATGTTTTAGAAGGATATCATAGGCTGGTCTCACCTTGCAGCCCTCACAGGCACTGACACCATAGTGGTACCCTGAGGACTTGTCCTGGCACACGAAGCAGGGCTTGTAGACGCGGGGTGGCGGGGGCGGTGAGGGCGGGCTTGGCACAATCTCCTCCGAGCTGGTACTCTGCGTCTCTATCGCTGTGGAGGAGAGAGAGAGAGAGAGAGAGAGTGGGCATTACTAATCCATATCTGGAGGGCTCCGAAGATGGGAGTTACACACAAATGTTTACGCCCGCACATGTGTTACCACACTGACACACAGAACACACACAACACATTGAGAGCTTGTAGATCAGATTATCAGTGCGCGATCATAAAAATGCTAAAACTACTTATAAATCAGACATAACTCCAAAAACCTCAAAACCTAACTTTGAAATGCCTAATCCTCACCCCAAATTGTAAACCTATAACTCCACAAATCTTTTTTTAACCATAAAAACAAGCATTTCTCTTGTGAGTCCTCACAATGTCTATTTACGCACACACACAGAGATGGATATTGGTCATGAGCTCATGGCAGCTCATGTGAACGATGGATGAGGTGACGTTGAGAATCTGATGATCTGCTGAGGAATGACCCTCTGTATTCTTCAGAGAAAACATAAGCCAAACGATATTTGGCTTACAGCGCAGCCGGCGGAGTGCGTGTATGCACTCTCACACACACCACCACACTTAACACAGCAGCTCTAGGGCCCCCTGAGACATTGCGCCATTGTTGTGGAGTGTTGTTATTTACTGTCAACCTTGGGGGAATTTCTATGAATGGGCAGAGAGAGACGAGGCACATCAAAGACCAGGATGCTCTCAATGGCCACGGAGAGGAACTGTCTCACTATCAGGGAAGTGATCTCACAGACATGGAGGAAAGGAGATGAACTGTCTCACTATCAGGGAAGTGACCTCACAGACGTGGAGGAAAGGAGAGGAACTGTCTCACTATCAGGGAAGTGATCTCACAGACATGGAGGAAAGGAGATGAACTGTCTCACTATCAGGGAAGTGACCTCACAGACGTGGAGGAAAGGAGAGGAACTGTCTCACTATCAGGGAAGTGACCTCACAGACATGGAGGAAAGGAGAGGAACTGTCTCACTATCAGGGAAGTGACCTCACAGACATGGAGGAAAGGAGATGAACTGTCTCACTATCAGGGAAGTGACCTCACATATGTGGAGGAACTAGAACATTACGGCAGTACCGTATGAATCCAGAATTGAAGACGGCCGAAAGGAGAACCAAAAAAATGACAGCTAAGGCTGAAATTCGATTAAAAAAAGTAGACATTTCCAAAATAGCTGTGCAACAAGCGCACGATGTGCAACATGTCGTGAGCTTGTAGATCAGCAATTTTATTTAGTTATTTACAAAAATTTGGGAATGCTAACTGAGTTAGCATTAAACATTTCAATAAATACATGAGCAACAAAGGATTTAGTCTTTGCCGCTCATTCATTTACTCTCCAATGGCAGAACAGCACACAATGGACCGACTGAGAATGAGGTATGAAGCGCACACACACACACACACACACACACACACACACACACACACACACACACACACACACACACACACACACACACACACACAGTAAAGCTATAGGAGCTAAGATGATTACTCATATAGGATATGATAGGTAGTCAGCCTAGCTGCAGGCTGCAAGCACAACAACATATGGACAGCATAATACATACAGTGCTGTGGATTTATAATGCGTGCGGGTGTGCACATGTGCGTGTATATACTGTACATAGTAAACATGGTGGCTTGGGAAGTTGGGGGGGGGGAACCTGCTGTTGCCCATGTGCAAAAGGCTGGACTTTGTCCTTAATATCCTGTGTGTTGCAAAACATCACTCTATAAGTCACACACACACACACACACACACACACACACACACACACACACACACACACACACACACACACACACACACACACACACACACACACACACACACACACACACACACACACACACACACACACACACACACACACACACACACACACACACACACACACACACACACACACACAGAGCAAGTAAATGGATTTCATGGCCCGCGTTTGCCAAATGTGTATGTATACTATTATTACTATAACAGCCCAGCCTAAAGGCACACACATGCACAAGCAAATACAGTTTTCTTCGCGTGCGCAGGCTTCCGCGCATTTGTGAAATGTGACCGAGGGGTGACATGCTCAGATGTGTGCCGTATGCTTGAGTGATGCACATGGTTTTTCTTGGATATGCAAGGATTTAAAGTGCATCTACAAGTGTGTGCTCCGCCCCCCCCTGCCCTGCCCGCCACCCTCTCCTCCCAGCGTCAGGCTGATAGAGGAGGGATTGGTGACGTTGGGAGGCAGGCTGCTCGGGAGCTGCCTGGAGGCCCTGGGCTTGGCACTCGTGTGTGAATAAGCCGTCTATATTTAACACGGCAGGGGCGCATTCAGCAACTACAGCTGGGAACACACTCCACGTGACGGCAGCGCATACAACCCACTCTGACACACACAAACACAGTTGCACACTCTCAAACTCGCCCTCTCATCAAACCCTACAGTGGGGAACACAAAATATGCAGCGCAGCGTATGGAATTGTAATATTTGTATTCTATTTCTCTATCGTATATGAACACTCACACACACACGCGCACACACACGCACACGCACACACACACACACACACACACACACGCACGCGCACACGCACACGCACACGCACACGCACACAGACTTTCTCCTCGTACATTTTTTATTTATTTATTGTATTATTTATTTTGAGTTCTTGTCAAGGTTGCCAATCTCAGCGTGCATGGGTCGGATGGTGCTGGGGGCCGACTACATTGAGAGACTAACCAAAACAAAGCTAAGCGATGGATGTATTATGTTGGCAGGGCAACCCGGGGAAAGAAAAATACACCATGATACAGCAACAAAAGCGTGTCTACCATGTAGCCCACTGGGACCCAGCCTCCAAATCTTCCTGGCTAAAGCCTTGCTATCTCGGCTATCAGAAACTTGAGCATGGGACCAGTTAAGCTAAACAGCAATGAAGCTCACATTGCAAAGACCAACAGTGACACCCAATCGGGCCACAGGATATTAAGACAGTCCATCTATGGGGTCAGGATATCTCTGTTAGATCTGGAATGATAATTGTCTTGTGGGCAAGGACGTGTCTCGTGGGCAAGGACGTGTCTCGTGGGCAAGGTAATGCTAGCTCTTTAATAATCAAGCATCGGTATACACCATTGTGTTTGTGGTTGTCTACTCTCAGGCCTGATTCATCTTCAGTTGCCGGCTGGTGTGGCCCACCAAAAACAGCAGATTTACAAGCTCACTAACGCGTCGTGTTGCAACTACTTGTGGGCATGTGCGGTTTTCATTGCGTGACACCGGTGCACAACTATTTATAAGTTACCAATATTATGTCGGGGGTGTCTATTCGTGACACATGTGATACTAGCATGTTGGCTGGCTTGCGGTTTAGACTCTGCAGGCGATTCCGAGGCTACGTCTCCTCCAGAGGTGGCACCAGCTAAGTTCTCATTGTTAGACTTCCTTCGGGTTTGGCTTTGGGCTAGCACTAGCCTTGTTAGCTCCAAATATTTAGCGTCTACACTCCCATGCTCCCATGGTATCTCTTCACTCACACCGTGAACACACATAGTCGCACGCCATGGGAAGCTAACCACACAGCCAGCGCATGGTGTATGACCTTTTCTTAAAAAAGGTCCTGGCGGTGGGGGAAGGTTTTTTTCTTCAGGGGGGTCTTGTCTGTGAGTAAACACTAACCAGGCCTGGGAAGAACTTCAAAGAGGGAGATGGGGCCTGGCCCCTTCCACATAGCTATACAGAGGAAATTAAAGGTGATCTAGCAACTACTCCCAAAGGATGTGTGCGTGTGCATGTGTGTGCGTGTGCGTGTGTGTGTGTGTGTGTGTGTGTGTGAGTGAGGAGAGGAAGAAAAGGAAGACAGGAGACGGTGCAGAAGGAGAGACTGGAGGTGAGAATGACTAGTATACACAGTCAAATCTGCTGTGTTTCTCGGTACAAATGGAAGTAGTATGGAACCTAAATGGATCCGTTAAGTGTTGCGCTGGCACACATCAAGCATGTTCTTGCCACAGAGCCCGCACTCATCAAATATCCGGGGACCCGCTGGGCTCCTTGAGGGGGCTCCTTGAGGGGGCTCCTTGAGGGGGTTCCCCAACGAATTGAGATCAGGTATTCAAAAATATCTTAAAGAAATAGCTGAAAATAATCTTTGAATAATTGTGTTAATTTTTAACAGCATAAATCTGCTCTTATACGTGTTCCTGGCGCAAAATATTTTCAGATTGGGGTCCATGGCCAAATACATACATACTATCTATAAATGCACCACGTCTTTGTACGCCTGTCTGTACCGTTCGCCCCACCGACTTCAAATTCGACACACGCGGTCCACCCCCCCACAGGGAGTGCAGTGCCCGGTGTCGAGTCGGTCGGACCCACGGTTGTCTAGAACCGTCACAAAAGGCCTCTGTCCGGGATCCATATATGGAGCTGCCTGTTCTGACATCACAACACTTCATATTTGGGCATGCCTGATACAGAACTCCATATATAGGAATAAAGGACACAGAGAGACAGATACAGACAATTCCATATATGGGCATAAAAGGGACACAGACGGATGGGTGGATCGGGTACTCTGACACGGGTACAACAGGTATTGCATAGCCAGCCGGGTGGGGCATGGATCTCCAACTTCCATCGTTACTGACTCTACAGCCGGGCTCCGGTCTAGTACAGTAGCCTATCAATTTGGGGGTCGTGTCAAGGACATGAACCGCTGACATGACACAATGAGTCAGTGACAGGAGTCAGAGGCATGAGTGTGAATATTTACTTGTGGATGTTTTCATTGTGCGATTGACATTAATTTGTTCAGTGCTGAGGGGTCTGCTGAGGCCAAAGGAGGCGCAGGAGAGCAGGCTTAGTCACTGGGGAGTCAGAGGGCGATAGAGATGGACAGAGAAAGCAAGAGAGAGAGAGGGGGGGGGGGGGGGATTATGGAGGAGGTGAACAAGATAATGAGGGCGGAGTGGGTGGTGGTGGGGTGGGGGGGGGGTGGGGGGGCAGGAAGAAAAAGGTCACACAAGATACAGCAGAGACAGAAAGAGAGACAGGAAGAGAGAGATGACAGAGCGATAAGAGAACGAGAGAAATGACCCGGGAGGACAGATGGAGCGATGGGAAATGCTTCCACGCCATGATGAGAGAGAACGGTTGTTTTACCAGTGCTTTTACAGACAGATACACCTGTCTGGCCAGGTCCATCTGTCTGGCCAGGTCCATGTGACTGAGAAAACACGCGCACGCACGCACACACGCACACGCACACACACACACACACAGACACACACACCTCAGGTTTCCACTCCAACGCACAAAACCCACCAGGTGTGCAAGCATAATCGTAGCTAGGTACACTCCATGTTAATGAATGCAGCCACTCTCAATGTCTTTGTGTTTGACAAGAGAGAAAGGATAGGTCATGTTTTGGTTTGTTTTGCTCTGAGCTCCACAAGCCTCTTATCAGGGTTTGGATGAGTGGACTAAGTCACAAGCTTTTAAACAACGGTTTAATGTCACCCGATTTGCCCGATGAGAACAGCAGTGACTAGCCCGCCGCTGGGTTAGTGCAAAGAAAGGGGTGGCAGAGAGGCCAGACATATTCAGACAAACTTCTCTGTCACTAGGGTGAGCACGGAGCAGTGGCATTAGTGTGGTGAGCAGAGATTTGGGGGCACTAGGAAGCAGTGGGAGGAGGAGAGAAGGGGGAGGTGGCCACGGCTTGTCCTTTGCTTCTGTTGTCTGTGTTGTTTTTCTTGGCTCCGTGTGACGCTACATCTTTGCCCATGGCAGCATTAAGGCCTGGCAGTCAGTGTACTCATGTCAAACAAATTAAACTTAAATAGAGCGGGCTCCTTATGTAATGTGGCATATTCTCTCATTAGCACAAACCCATTCACCGTTTCCCCGTGCTCTTCTCCTCGTGCTCTTGATGTGGAGCGATTACAACGCCACCATTAATGCCATGACCGCTGAACTATTTGTCCTTATTAAAGCTGCCTTCATTAAACACACACACAAACACGACACCCCGATTCCAAACACCACCCACGCACCCTATACAAAGCCTTTCTGCACAGTCGAAGCGCCTTCTTCCAACCTTCAATCCATCCTCGTGCTCACCATCCAACCCTGACGCGCACACACGCGCGCACACGCACACGCACACGCACACACACACACACACACACACACACACACACACACACACACACACACACACACGGGCCTAATGAGAGCACGCATGAAAATCTGGGACACAAGGACAAGAGTCTGCAAGGGGCCTGGCGACTGTAATTAAACACAATGGCTGGCTTCTAAAGGCTCATCAAGCCAAGGCAGGCATGGAACAGAACAATGGCAGGCCTGTGAGATGGGGCGAAAGAATGAAAGAGTGAGATAGGAGCTTGATGAAGGGGACACCATTAGTTACCACACATCATCAGCCTTTATTCAAACATTATTCAATGCCAGAGAGCGTCACAGAGTGAGCAGCAGCACCAGTCATATTGTACACCACACGTTGGCTTACTGTATTAGCAGCCTTCCCTCCTTCACAACCCTCACAGGCACAGGAACAACTGACTCATGCGAGGCTGGAGAGCTTCCCACAATAGCCTGGTGGCCAGTGGCTACATGTACCCTATAGCCGCACTGTTGTCAGATCTTGCGAGAGAAATAAGCAACCAGGCAGGTCTATGAAAACAAGCACAAAAGAAGCGACTATAGGCCACATGAGCACTTTAAACCTATATATACATTGGCTATTTGAAAATAGATAATTTAGGAAGCAAGCCCAAATAAGAAACTACACTTTAGAAGCAAGCCCACCCCAAAAAAACACAACCTGCAACTACCAATATTTACAAGCGACCTTACAGAAAAACACACCCAATGTTGCTTATAATAAGCAGACATGGCAACACCGTAGCCTGGCTAGTGGCTACATGCTAACCCTAGCTATTTGTGTGGCTGCCCGACTTCCAGCCCAGAGCCCCCACCATCAGCGTGTACAGTAGGTGTAGTAGCCAATACTCCAGTCCAGGCACAGTTACATCAGCTCTTTAGCTCTTTAGCTCTTCTAGACGGGACTAGCATGAATAAACAATAAGAGTTAGCTAGCTTGGCTGAGGAAAGGAAAAAGGACAGGAAGCCGCGGCCCTGCAAATAAAACCCCCTAATGGAAAACAGCACAGTCTTACTGATAAGGAATCTATGGTGCTTGGGCGTCAGGGTGAAACACAAACCACTCCAACAGTCCTGTCATTGTTGTTAACCAAACCCAGGGATGAAGTAGGCCCTGGAGCCTAGCGCTCTGTCAGGGCAGTCAAACATGGCTGAGTATAGGCAGAATAAAAACAGTAGGGCCCTGTCAGGTGCAGCCTGTGAGAAGACACAGCACGCTCTGCTGCTTTGAAACAACCCAGGCCAGAATAGCACGACACCAGCGAGTCAGTAACCGGTGATGACCCAAAGATGCAGAGAGATAAGAATTAGATTCTTAATTAAGCTTTTGCAGAGATTCATGATTTGTCGATAATGGGAGTTATTTCAGGGTATAAATAACTTACAGGTTCTGTCTGAGCAAGTGGATGTTTGATCTCATAAAAAAAAAACATTCCTAGATGACCAATCAATCGTAATTCCTTCAGATCTTTGCTTTGAACCTCACAATCCTATACCACTAGCCAGGTATCACAAACATGGTGCCGCAGGGATGTGCATTGTCTGTGAGCACATGTTTCTTTCTGCAATAGTTTCACGTATCTGGACATGCTTGAATTTGGAAGAGTCAGAGCACCAGTGATTTCATTAAGCTACAGTGTGAGTGGCTTGTAAAGCCACTCTTTAGCCTCACTTTGCATTCATCAAGAGCCACAAGTGCACTTAGGGAGACACTGCGCTATCTCCCGCACCTCGTCCATAAGCAATTACCCAGCAGGCCAGACCTAAGTGGACAAATATGTACGAGACACAAATGGGGTCTATACTGATGATAAACCGCCCCGTGTGCTCGCACTGACACAAGTTGGCCTGGTTATCATCAGCACTTCAAAGGCTCCAAGGCCAGACAGACATACGCAGATACCCGCAGTCCCACACACACGCACACACACAAGCCCACCGGCTATAACGTAACCTAGGGACCCTAGTCTGGGCTCTGCTGAGCTGTTCGTGAGGTTCAAGCCCTGCGTTAGCCCTCTGAGATTCGATTACCTTCATCCCCACTGGTTATTGGGCCCAGCTGTGAAGCATATTAATGAGATTTCATCGTCATTAGGGGGGAAGCTAACTACATTAGCAGGCTGACTGGCTGGCTATAAGGCTGGCCAGCGGTCAGGGAACTGGGAGAACGAGAGCCGTGGGTGGTAGCGGTGATGGGAGGGGTGCGGAGGAAGACATTTACAGGGTCCTCCAGTATGTCCAGTCCTCCTCAATCACAGACCATTGTGTTCCTCTCTGGCTTCTATTACGTTAGACGGTTGGACACACAAGTATACACACACTCGCACATGCTTGACATGTGTAAAACACACCGAGAAGAGAACACACACCACACACACACACACACACACACCCACACACCCACACACACACACACACACACACACACACACACACACACAGGCTCGTTTTTCTTTCCATTCAAGCTCACAGGACTAGAGACACTAGATCAGTCCAGACAGACCATCTCACCACAGACTGCCAGATTAGAGCCCTCTTTGAAGTCAACCTAAAATAATGACCTGGGACGGCCAACGAGCCGGCACCAGGGGGAACGGCATGGGAGTTGTAGTCCAAGCAGTCTTGAGAGTCCATAAAAACTGCTGGCAGCAACATCAGAACTATTTTTAATCGGTGGTTACTACAGCAGGCGTGCGAGCGAGGCTGCAGATGGGCGTTAGTCAAACAAGGTGTGTGTGTGTGTGTGTGTGTGTGTGTGTGTGTGTGTGTGTGCTCGCGCGTGGCTTTTGGGAGACATATTCAGCATTTATTTCTGGTTTCTGTGTCAAGAAGGAATGTAGGTAAGCAGAGGAGGACAGGCACGCGCTCGCTCGCGTGCACACAAACAAACACATCAGGACTGCTTTGTCAGCACTCTCCAATTACTGAGGGTGGAAACAGGGCTGTTTCCTCGCTTGCAGGGAAATCCTGCCATTCACCAGCGAAGCGTCACAACAGGTCTCTCCATTGAAAATAGCCGGGCCTCTGTTTGCTGCCATTACTGTGATCAATGGCCGCAATGCCACAAGGCTGGTGTCTAGCCACACACACACACACACACACACAGACAGCTGTAGCGGGGAATGGCAGTGCGATGTGTTTTTGTTCAAACATAGATAGGGTGAGAGCACTTATTGGATGGGAGAGGGTGAGGAAGTTGGCTATGGTGTGTAGACAGACAGAAGTGGAAACACACACAAAAAGAGTAAGTCAAACCCGTCGAGCAGACTGCCTCTCATGTTCATACTAATTAAATCCAGCCTTCCCACCTCTTCCACGCTCTCTCCCGGGTATCCCCCCCCCCCCCACCCTCCCCCCCCCCTCCGGTGAAGGTGGCATTCGCCGTCTCCTCCGTTTTAACTTTCATCTTACGCTAGACTCCTTCCCCCTCGTCATTGATTGCTTCTACTCATTCTGTCCATCTCTGTTTTCATCATCCTTCTTTCCATGCTCGTGATACGCTCCTGCCGTTTTTGTTTTCACGTGAAGTTCCCTTGTGGGGAGATCTTTCTCGCACTCTGACCTCTCATTCTTTTCCTCTTTACCTGTGAGGATTCCCATCACTTTAAATTAGCCCATTCAGGCCTGACGTCGAAATTTAAAAAAAAAAGTTTTCTAAATCATGACAATTTTCGGAAAGATTTGAGGCACATTTTAACGATTTTTCAAAAATAGCAGACCTACAAGTTCATAGCGCGCCACTCGGTGGCGCGCTATGAGCTTGTAGATCTGCTATTTTTCAATAGCTAAATTATAACATAATGTTTAAAACGCTAACGCTAACGTGACATGGATGCGTTCCAGGTATCAATGGATTAGTGAGCGGTCTGTGTGCGTACGACCTCAACCCTCAATGAGATCCACCTGGGAGGCAGACCGCTTCGAGAGCATGCATCTTCCCATGTACACAGCATGTACAATGAACAGTGCTAATGTGTACTGCAAATTCTACCCGCCAGACAGACAGGATGTAAGAATAAATACAACATGACTGCAAACAAGACACACAGACTATGCAACTATTTGAAGACAGACTACTATTATTTGATTTTCCAACCTGAGTCATAGCTGCTAAAGTTAATCCTATGAGTTTCCTTTACATGGCAGGTTGTTAGGCAAATTAATATGGTTTTCCCTGATACTAGTTTTTACTAGAGAGGTTCGACCTATAGACAATTTATTTATTTTAGTATACAAAATGTAATGTTAATACATGTTCAATGTTTTGAAGGAGAGTAGAGCATCTGCCTATGTCAGAACCTGTTCTGACATTCCATATGTTGATCCTTCCCCATCCATCCTTCCTCTTCAATGTCTCCCTTTGGACTGATACCTGTCCATTCAAACTCTAGACGGGCCTGCCCCAAAGTTACTAGTGCAGCCGCACTAATAACCGGCGAAAACTAGAGTTCTCAACCGGCCCGAAAATGTAGGCCCGGCCCTGCCTGGGCCCTCATCAAACCCTGTACACTCAAGACAATGCTACCACCCTTAGATCTCCATATAGGGAGCTGACCTGTTCTGACATTCCATATGTTGATCTGACCTCATCAAACCCTGTACACACAAGACATGCTCCTTAAATGGCCAGTACATGTATCTGACCCCCTATGCCAAAGCGCCAGCGCTTGCCCAGCAGTCTGCCGTCAACGAGGCGGATGTGTGCACGCGACCTCGCCCGCTTCTCTTGTCACATACTGTCGCATATGTTGATGTGTTTGAACTGTCAAAAAACAAATCTCATTGTATGCCAATGGTCCATTAGATAATTTCCCACAAGGCAGGTGTTTACATTACACCAAATAGAAGCCCGACATACGAGAGAATGAATGCATCAATGCACCCTGCAGGGCAGTATCACAGTCTGATATCCCAATACCCCTAATTTGCTAAACAAGGCAAGTCATTCAAGGCCCAACGAGACGATAACCACAGAAATCTGATAGTATAAGAGTACAACATTTGACACAAGCATGTATGCTCCAGACTGAGCAGCAAGGGAGTGAAGTGATAAGCCTAAATATTTCATTGTGCAACAGTGTCACTCACTGAAAATCACTGTTTTAGTTGAAAATCATGGTTGAATGAGCAACGAATCATAAGTTAGCCGAAATGTTGGTGGATGCATAATAAAAGAAAAATAAATATAACACAATATGACAGATTATTTTCTGCCGGTTAGATAGGGCTGTCATGAGTCAAAAAATATGACCGAATATTTTCTGCCGGTTAGATATGGCTGTCATGAGTGAAACTCAAAATAGTCAGGGCAATATTGCTGACACGCCCACATCAGGAATGCCACATCCAAAGCAACGGTTTTGGCTCACATGGGAATCTCTGCGCTGTGTGGGGACATTCTGTTGAAATGAAATCTCTGAAAACGCTGTGCTGGGAAGCTGTTGGCCAAGGAGGGTACCCGTTTACCACCCTCACACTAGAGGACATAGTGTGTGACGACAGTAGCCTGTATCGTGTGTGATAAGCAGTAAGCTCATCTATGCGTTTATGTCAAGTGTATAGGAGGGAGGTGGTGGTACCCCCACCCCACCAGTCCATTTGGTGCCCCCTAACCAAAAAGAAAAAAAAAGAGGAAAAAGCTAGTTCAATTAGAACAAAAGAATGACAAAAGAAGAGGAGACTAAAAACTGGGGCTGCAACGATCTATTATTTTCTTCGTGATTATCATTATTCTATTGTTTACTTTATGGATTTATCGAATAATAGAGAAAGTTTATGTAAAACCCTATGTTTTATATAATGAATCGATTAACCATTTTCTACAGGATTTATTTTGTACTTTTATCCTATAATGATGGCCAAAACAGGGATCAATTATTTAAGGGATAATGCATGGCTAGGTGGTCATTGTTTATATATAAATCACAGACCGGGTGATTAACCACCGACGCAAAGCAGAGGTGGTTAATCACCATGAAGGTGATTTATATACAGTATAATCAATGACCACCCATGCATTATCCTGCTTATTACACAGCTAATTAATACATACATTAATAAATTGACCTTGATCTGCCATGCAGCTGCAGCACAGTTGGAAAACAAGGAAGATAGAAAATAGAATACATTTTCAGGTACTGCGTCGTCTATTTCTCGCTTTAATGTTTTCAAAAACATTTTTGAGAGCAATGTTTAGATGTATGGCCAAACAAGGGTCTATGTGAGGATAGGTCATCTGACAGACGACCAACAGGTGATCTGTGATGACTCATGTGAATGCAGTCAATACAGTTACTATTCTCATCTTCAAAATCTATTACAAATGCCATTGTGTGTGTTTACATGGCTGTCATGTGTCATGCAGCAGGTGCTCTTAGCCTTTGATTAGACAGCGGTCTGTTATAGAGCGGAGAGGTCTGTTATCAAGAAATAACACACCGCTGAATTCACCGACTGACCAATCAGAATCAAGCATTCAACCAAGCTGTGTAATAATAATCGGTTATCTTATTAACTTATCGATTATTGACTATGTTTTATTTGATTAACTGTTGCACAAACCCAAACAAAAGTGAGGGCGAGAGAAGAGAGACATGTACATGAGATACTGCCAACAAGGCTCAGCCTTCCTAGTGAAGTAATGGGAACTAATGTGAACAGACTTCCATCAGAGTTATGCAACCCCTCCTCCCCATGCTCCATCTCCACCAATTGCAGCACGTCTGCCACCATGCCCCACCCCTTCCTGGGAGAAGATTGGACGAGATTAGAGCGAAAGCTTAATCTACTTTTGATATCATTCGTTGTGGAGAGTGAGACTTATCACTTCAACTTAAGCGGCTGTGTTGCATTCTGCATTTCAGGGAAATGACAGCATATTCTTTTTTGGGGGCCACCACAGGAATTTAAGATTTTGCTGGGAGAGGCTGAATAGAATGAATGCTGGACGGCTTAAGAGTTCTTGAAGGGCTGTGGAACAAGATTAAAGACTGCGGCTGGCTCAGCAGCCACGATTTGATGAATAGTGTTTTGAATTGCCGCTAAATAACTCTCCAATCTAGAGTGTTATCATAAGACAAACACACACACACACACACACACACACACACTCAAATCTGTGATAGACGAGGTCCAGAGCAGAGGGCGAAGGGCAGGGCACTGTGGGGTGAGCGGGGGGCTGCAATGGTCTCTCCTCAGCAGCAGGAAATGGCGGTGTTTGTGTATGGCTAGAAGTGGGGCAAACACGCCAGGCTGAGGTTTTGGAGGAATAATTTATGTTGTCTTTACATGGGGGGGCTGGACTGGACGGGGGGGTTTAAGTGTGTATGTTTGTATTAGCGTGTGAATACATGACATTGAAAGCATGCGTGCACAAGTGTGCAACGTATGTTTGTGTATGCATGTGTTGCATGTGTGTGTTATGCACACACGGGTGTAAATGTGTGGGAGAGAGAGCGTGGGTATTTCGAGGCCTAATATCCAGTATTTTCTTATCTGGTCCAGGCATGTTTCTGATCAGGCAGGACTGTGGCCCCCACCATGCTCCCAGGCAGGACTGTGGCCCCCACCATGCTCCCAAGCCTTTCTCCTGGGGCCCAAGATAACTTCCCTCTCCACGCTGCCAGGCCCCCTGTAATAACAACACACCAGGTTTTCCTATCACAGCTGCCCCAGTAAATGGAGACAGAACTGAGAACATGTGTGGACAAACTAGAGCAGAGAGAGAGGGAGGGAGGGGTATGGATGGAGGGAGAGAGGTTAGCAGATGGCAAAGGCGACGTCTACGGGGGCTAGACTTTGAAGAGAACTCAAATACACTAGCAATGACAGGGTTATCATGGGATTTTCTAAGCTCCAAACAGAGACAATAAACATTCTGGCATTCCTAGGTAAAAAAAAAAAAACAAGCACATAAACCCATGATAAGCTGTGACTAGCTCTCGGCCTGCGCTTGAAGACTTTGGACCGACCAAACGACAGAGCTAAAGATAGCCTTGAAGAACCTCCATGATGTTGGGGATTTGTGAAAACAGGGTTTGTGAACATTTTATAGAGTTGTTCTTAAGGACCCAACCCTTTTGTGGTCCAACAACATACGAGTTCTTAGGCTTTGGAGTGGACAATGCTAGCTGCTGCTGCTGTGTGCCAGACTTTATCTCTGTAAATAATGTATATGTATGAAGCCTTCTCTCATCGAATGTAAACACTAACTCACAAGCAGTCGATTGCAAAGTGCACAACATAGTCTGCCACTGGCAGTGTATATTGACGCAAATTATAACAGCAAAATGTGACAGATTTAGCCCAGAGCCCCCCCACCACCACCACCTCAAATGTGCAGACAAACTCAAACATAATTCTACAACCCACTCGTATGATTATGGAGCCGTTTGTGAGTCGGGTGGGGAAAAAAACAACACCACAAAGAACAAACACATAAAAGCGGCATTCGACGGCAGCTATGTTCCAAGAAAGAACTTTACTTCCCTGGAAACGACTTCCCCTGGCAACCCGGAGTAACATGTTGTAACTCTATACAGCAGCTGTCCAGGCCTGCTGACTGACGGTCGGGTTATGTGAGTTGGCACATACCCTGGCACATGCTCGAGGGTGACTGGAGACACTTGGCATGGACTGATGGCAATGGCATGGGACATGATGAAAACAACCACTGGTGGGCACTGGGAGGCAAAGAGCACTCTGTGCCCGCCGGGAGGGGGGGGGGGGGGGGGGGGGGGGTATAGGACATGCAAGTACGAGTGGTATAGTGAGTGGGATTGTGTAGATTCCCTGCTATGTCGTGCATGCCGGCGACGCTGTGAAAATAACTTTGGTCACCACCAAATGTTAAAGTATACTATAAATCAGGCTTAATGTCACAAAACACAGTATTACGGCTCATTTATACTCCTGCAACAGGCAAAGGGGGAGACTGTGTGTGTGTGTGTGTGTGTGTGTGTGTGTACGCGTGTGCGTAGGGACACATAGGGTCAGACGATAAAGGACCACTTAACCACTTTTCACCCTATCTTCATATAATTGGTCCTCACTAATGATCATGATAAAATACCACAATTCTTTCTACTCTGTGTCTCATAGGATGGCTGTGCACAGTTCAGAACCCTGTCTGAACCCGTCCACGTAAAACCCAGCACTTAAATGCCGCGTATTTACGGTTTATGGTCTTTATTGTGACCGTAGGTCCGTCCGTCAGTCAGTCGTGTCACGCCTCCATATATGGTTATCAGTCCATCATGCCTCGTGACATCACGTCTCGTGACATCACGTCTCCATATGGCCATACGAAGATCACGACACTGACCTCATTCACCCATTCATACACTGATGACGGCGGAAACCATGCAAGGCACCAACCAGCACATCAGGAAAAATTGGGCTTCAGTGTCTTGCTCAAGGACACTTCGACACTAACTCTGGGGGAGCCCGGGTTCGAACTAGCAACCTTGCGGTTACCATCCGGCCACTCTACCCTGAGCCACCGCCGCCCCGTTGTCTTCTATTGCATTAGGCTTACTGACTGGACCTCTTAACCATATATCATGAAGCTTTGGGCCCAGTGCATTTGTTCTGTTATACACATACAGACATCACACAATGAAAAGAGTCTTACTTGCGGGTCCATTTGGTTACATTTGTACATTCAGAAAAGGAAGGCACAGTGACATACAGCACTACAATGTAGCTGGAGTTTGTTCAGGGGCCTGCCTGTCAGATACATGTTGCTCTCCTTACACACATGTATGGTGCCAATGTCCAACATTAAGGACTGCCCGATGGACTGGGCAAGTAAAGAAAACATCATCTGCTTATATGGAGCCGGCCAGCATCTCTACATCTGACCTCAAACCCTTAGACAACCCTTTACACAATCTATGTAAAGCGCCTTGGATAAAGGCGCTATATAAATGCACCATTTACTATATACAATACAGTAGGCCTATCACTGTCATGTCTGCCACATGAGTAATCTGTGTGTATCTACTGCATTGTATGTACATGCCCACAGTGAGTGGTTCTTCTTCTCCCACAGGTTATGAATTTCTATAGGAGATGATCATATCCATAGGGCGGGGAAGCACAATCAGCCATGGAGCATGATTGACCCACATAGAGACTATACGGAAGGAGGAGGTGGAGAGAAGAGCGAGATAAACAGAATGACAGACAAACGCAGAGAGAGGCAGCAACAGAAAGGGAGGCGAGAGAGAGAATGCAAGCACTGAGGACAAGAGACTGTGTGTGTGTGTGTGTGTGTGTGTGTGTGTGTGTGTGTGTGTGTGTGTGTGTGTGTGTGTGTGTGTGTGTGTGTGTGTGTGTGTGTGTGTGTGTCAGAATGAGAGACGGGAATGGAGGAGAACTGTGACATGCAAGATAAACACTTCAAAAACAGCCTCCCAAAAAAGCTATGCAGGTTGGCATATTTGTTCTATAGACTCTCTGTGTGTGTGTGTGTGTGTGTGTGTGTGTGTGTGTGTGTGTGTGTGTGTGTGTGTGTGTGTGTGTGTGTGTGTGTGTGTGTACTAGTGAGAGAAAGGGAGAAAACCGGGAGAAGGTGTTAACAACAGCACTGCCTGTCTTTGTCAACTCCCAGAAAAGTAAATTATTACTCCCTCCTGGATGGATTTTACTGCCGTGGCACCTTGTGACATGGCTGCAGATAATGGAGGCCAGCCCACAGCGCAGGCTCATAATGCTAAACACAAAGGCTTCGCCATTACCCTCATGAGCATTACACAAATGCAGTTGAGCTGAAATGGCAGTGTTTAAATGAAGCGGTGCCGACTGTGAAAATGGCTTCATGAAACATTAAGCCGGTCCTTTTTATAAAGGACGCCTCTTTATAGGTTAATTATGTAAGAGGAGTGTGTGTGTGTGTGTGTGTGTGTGTGTGTGTGTGTGTGTGCTGTCGATGCACCTCCCCTTTGGTAAGCAGCTGCAGACATGCATTATTAGGACTCTGTCTATGGGGGGTCATGAGGGCATCTGAGCGAAACCCAAGGCCAAGCTCGGCAATGCACTTTCAAATTCAGATTAGCCACTTAAAGCCCATATAGTTTTTGACCGTAGTCTCAGAGTGCTCTATACTAACTAGGCCCCCTCCTGTTTTCGCTCTTAGCTGACAATAGCTGATCTACAAGCTCACAATCAGTTGTGCAGTTAGTAGATTTCTTATTCTAGCTAAATGTTCGCCGCAGAATAGGATTAATTTGGTTAAATGTACACACTTCAATAATTAGTATAGTTAGACAAACATACTTGGCCGTAGTTTGCAAAAATAAATCAGTGTTAAAAGTGCCTAAAATGAATGTCACCCAATGCTATGCCCCAGTGCTTCATATACACATTAACTAGTCCCTATTCAGCCCCATTGGTACCCCGCTGGTTTCACCCATGCGTTGATGTTTGCTCTTTACTCAGAGCTAACAGAGAGGTTATCTGACCATTGATACGGGCAAATCCATTGTGACTGCAGCAGCATTCAGGGACCTCTGTTCTGTTCTTAAGCGCATAATCAGTATAATCAGTACAGGAGGAAGGCAGTCATAAATATGCAGCAAACAAAGGGCTGGCATTAAATGCTTTCAACCCGGTGTCTCGATTGTGTCATTGCTATAGGAAACATTTTCAAAAACCTTCAAAAATGGCAATAAAATAAAATAAATCACAATCTCACAAGCCATTGCAACACAACACATCGAGATGGCTTGTGAAATCAGGCTTGTAGATCGGCTATTTTCGCGCTTCGTCGTACAACAAAGTATGTAGGGCAGGGGGCTTAAGTGGTTAAGAGGGCTGAGGTGGGCTTGCAGAGGCCGGGGGGGATGAGACGGGGAGTGGGGGGTGGGTCGGGTCGTGGTAGATGAGGGGAACAAGGGATAAAGAGGGGGGAAAAGGGGGGGAAAATAGAAAAGGCAGAGGCTCATTGGGATCTGGGGAGGAGCGGAGTGGATCACTAGGACAGGCTTTGTCATGTTAAACTGACTCTCGCTGACTCTCTCCCCT
This sequence comes from Electrona antarctica, assembly GCF_951216825.1. Lineage (NCBI taxonomy): Eukaryota > Metazoa > Chordata > Actinopteri > Myctophiformes > Myctophidae > Electrona > Electrona antarctica. Next base: position 24,138,114 of record NC_136805.1, read on the forward strand.
CCTCACCCCGAGGACAGCACAATACTCAATCACAGAGGAAAGGATTAAGCGCGTTTGATCTGCTCAACTTCTGAGCCGGTGCCTGACACTGACACTAGCAAGCGGGAGAGAGGTCGAGAGTGCAGTGCGCGCGGGTGCGAGTAGAGTGCGCATGTTTAAAAGCCATGCAAGGTAGGGAGCGTGCTCGACACCGTTCCCGCCTCGCCACGCCAATCTGTGCCCGAAATCCTAAAATCCCTCATGGGTTAAGTCACCCCCCATCCACCCGTCAACATGATTTAGAGAAAATAGTTAAAACACCACTGTAATTTTGCACTGCTGTACTTGCTTTCAAGTCCCAGCTAGCCGTAGCTGACACACATTCCTCTACTGTACCAACTGTACTGTAATGATGAAAAGCCCCCTTCATAAATTACCACAAAGTACAATGTCAGGTTGGAGTTTAAAGCGTGTTATTGGGGATGTAAATGGAGGCATTTGCCTGGGTGTGGATGAGATGTAGCCAGCACACCATTATCCTGTCACTGGCCTGTTAAATCGTGCGGTGATGGCTGGACCCATGGGGACTAACAGGTTAGTGAGTCAGCATACGGGGTTAACGTGTCTTAAAGACCCCAAGGAGGCAGCTGACACATATAGAATAGCCAGACAGGGAGGAATTAGGGATGGGCAATGTATCCAATTCTCCAATATGATAGGTATATTTTAGTGAAGCATGTTCAAACAAGACAGACAGTCTAATAACGGTGTGGCCTCCCTGTCCACTCTTTAGATAATCGATAGTAAGTTACTGCACAAATGAACGACGCTGCACAAATCACACTATACAGGCTGGGCTGGCTGGCTGCTTGTAGGCATGTCATTGTGTGAAGGTCTAATTTGCCGCCTAATTTGGCCGAATAGAAGCAGTGATCTTATACTTCTCCCCTACTGTAACAGTACAGTACTTAACAAGAGCAAAGCAATGTCGGTATAACGAACAGATTCACTGAAGAACATAAAAAATGTTTTTGGATGCTTAGATTTTCAACTATGGCTGGTTGTGCTTCTGTTTTATGATGTAATTGGTCCATGTTTGAGGGGACAGACATATTACAGACAAAACAAACAGACAAGAATCAAAGGGTGTCAAAAAAAAGAACAGATACACAATTTAACAACTCGCAATGCAACATGTTATCTTGTATGCACACATATGTATACACGCATCATAGAATCTGGCCAGGACAATATGATGATGTTAATCATATGGTTCTGATGGTTATGGTTAGAATATACTTGCACTGTAGATATTGTGTAGGCAAATGTTGGTGCTCTTATCACTAGGTGGTATAAAATGTTATCCATGACTAGTGACAAATGTAAAAGGTATAATCTACTCTAGGCAGCACAAAACATTGAACAGACATTTTATATTTGAGGTTGTCAGTTTTCACTTCAGAGCAGCTGAAAGTGTTAGTTCAGATTGAATTGCAGTTTGCTACTGCAGGTTATTCAATTATAACAGTTTTACTCTGACACACAGGCTCATATATTTAAATAGATCATCAAGCCACACCCATTTCCAGCCCTCATGAGTTTGGCAAATGTATGCTTAATATTCCTTATGTTGTTCATATTGACAATTGCAAGTAATAATAAATCACAAGCAATATACTATAAAGCTTTATTCAACCTAAACCTGTGGTTGAATAAAGTTTTAAACCTTAAGTGTGCCCGGATCTCCGCTTTGTTCTATAGATGTGTTATCCCGATTGATCCCAGGAGCACCTTTTTACTACTTTTACATTTTTTATACCTGCACACCTCCTGAGCACCTGGTTGCTTCCTTGCCTCATACTATAAAGCCATTTGTCATATTTGGCCAGTACATATCTGCCAGGCTGCTCATGTTTAAATCTACCAGCCACTTTGGCTGGTGAGTCAAAAGGTTTGTTCCCTGCCTCTACATCTCTGTAGCCGTTTTCACACTCAGGAGAATCCAGAGAATCATGTCTGTGTCAGACGCATTCTCACCAACTGGAAATACTCCCGTTTAGCTTAGGCGAGGGGTGGCACCCGAGTAGAGCATAGAGTAGTATGCGTCTTAGCCCATTTTCCGAATTCCAATTTACTACGAGAAAGAGAGATGCAATTGTTTTTTTTAAATTAATTTCAGAACATGATAGATGCTATAATAAAATGTGAAATATGCAAGGGGAATATACATGTGCCTTGAATTAATTGAACTGTTTGACATGCAGTCTCCCATAGATCCACCCATTCACAACAAACTGCTATAACGACTGTGTAGATAAATCAAATCAATCAAACCATTATTGAATTTGTAAGTGCATTGCTCACACTCAAATGTGTGTGATGAAGGGGTGCCTGGTGGCTCAACCACTTGACCACATGCTCCTAGTACGAGGACCTGGCCTCCAATCGAAAACACTCTCTGCTGGGGTTGAAACTACCTGCTTTGACTGCAGTTTTTCAGAGATATGTGGATAATTTCAGTATCTCTGCCCTACGTTTTCTGAAAAACTTTATTATCAAACATTTAAAAAAAAATAGAGATCATGTTGCTATATACCAGGGGTTCTCAACGTTTTTGGCCGGGGACCCCCGGAAATGCTTTGGCAATGTCTCGGGACCCCCGCCCCGCCCCCTCCCGACCCCCAATATAAATTGACTGCTACAATAACCTTAAACCATTTTGGGCGGGAACCCCTTTTGGTGTTTTAAGCATTGTTATAATTTAGCTATTGAAAAATAGCAGATCTACAAGCTCATAGCGCGCCACCGAGTGGCGCGCTACGAGCTTGTAGGTCTGCTATTTTTGAAAAATCGTGAAAAAAAAATTAAAAAAAATAATATTTTTTTTGTTTTTTTGAAAATAATTTGGGGACCCCCTAAAATAATTTGGCGACCCCCCCGAGGGGTCGCGACCCACGGGTTGAGAACCCCTGCTATATACGATAGCAACATCTAAAATGACAGATGCATTCCCGTATTGAAAGGTATAACAACGTACAGTCCAAATGGGTTCATGAAGTCAGACAGTTCATTCTCTGTAGGCTCTGTGTATAACTACAGTCTGGTTTAGTTTCCAATAGCTTCACTTGATTGACTACATTATCACATTAGCTAAAAGACAAACAGACGTTTCCTTTTCTTTGTCCTTTTATTTTATGGCTGGGTGGGAGGCATTGTGTAAACCTTGTATGTTTGTTTTTCCAGAATACGAGAAGGGTTTCTTTTTCATCACTGTTTATCCTATTCTGTACACTGACAATCCTTCAATAAACAGACGAGCATAACTGTAGCAAATCGTTTAGAGGAGTAGAAGCCATGTAATGGCTATGTATGGTCTGTAACTGGAGTCTGGCGACTTCCGGGTTTCCTGAAGGTGCCATATGTATTTTCCGGTTTAAATCTGCTGCCACGCTAATCAAGCAATGCGAAACTGAACCAGAAGCGGAAACTAACTGATATAAACCGGAAGTTAGCGAACTACAGTTATGCACTGTTGCATCAATCAGAACACTGACATATGGGGTGTCCGTTTCCTCTCAGTAAACTCATTGTGTTTCTAGTTTTGTGCCAGTCCCATAAAACCATCTTGTGTCAATAGCATAAAACATCTTCAACATGCCCACTCGTTTGCTGTGAATTCTCCAGACAATGACCTGGTCTACTCGCACATGGAACATTAGGCCTACACAGACGTTGTACTAGAGAGCTGGCAGCGTAAACCCCGTTGCATGTCTGGACCAACTGATGCAGACATTTGCATTCTCACAAACAGCCCCTCCGGGTATTAATGTCTGAGATACATTAAGTTCAGAGTTGCAGTGCATAATGAGAAAGCAGCTTTAAGTTCCCGCTGCTGTGTTCTTTGGAGGTCTGAAAATGGATTGATTTACAGCTTTGAACTGCGTTAACTGAATACGTTCAGTGAAAGCAACATCAGCACATATGTAATATCAAGGGTTGGGCCATACATATTATATCACTTTTAAGTTGTGTCGCTCTAAGAGGAATATGAAACAGCTGCATGCTAGCCAGCCTGCTAACAACACCTCCTCTGCCTACGCTACTCAATCATGGTAACGGTTGTCACAACCTGAACGTATAGATAGAGTATAGAGAAGTATAGAGTTAAAAGACATTCTGTTCATGGGTATTGCTTATGTAACATTTTCCCATACACTGACTCAGATATGGGAGACCTTTGCTTTGAATTAGCAGCCACAGACTCGGCAGCGCACCGACCAAAGTCTGCCGGTGAAAGTGGGGCGAGCTGTAGTGATCGGAGGCCACAGTGGTGTCTTTTGAACAGCACCAGCTTCGGCTCAGGACAGACACCCCGGCCTCAGCCCTGCACAGTTAACCAGCGCTCTCCTACTCATCCCCCACTAATGATGACTGATGACACAGATTTGATCCAGCGCTCCGCTGTGCAGTGTCATGGGGGTCCTTAGCAGCAGATCTGGGCAGAGAGAGCGGAGGACAGACGGGCGGACGGGGGACAGTGGAGGCCGATAAGCAGCGTGTCCATTTATCTTTTTAGCGTCAGGTGCTAATGTGAAACAAATAAAGAAATAAAGAATAAAGTGAGGCCTGTGCTAGCCGCCTGCAGGCTTACTGAAAATGGTTGATGAGAGCAGGCGGTCACCAGGGGAGCGCAGTGGGATGATTCTAGAATATAATGAAGGACATGTTTAGCTTCCTTAGTCACTGCAGGTTTCTTGGTGTGTGTGTGTGTGTGTGTGTGTGTGTGTGTGTGTGTGTGTGTGTGGGTTGTCTGTGGAGCAGATGAGGACCCCTCCCTCTGCAGACACTCATTTCCTGCATGGATCCCTGACCTTTCCGTGCAGCCTGGGGGGAGTCATGTGATCATTGACACACACACACATGTGCGCACGCACGCATGTACGCACGCACGCACGCACGCACGCACGCACGCACGCCAAGTCAGCGAACTGACTTCAGTAAGTTAGACAATATCAGTCCCTCGCTGCTGTGACCCTGATAGCTGCCGACAAATCCCTCGTTTGATGTCAGTAATAATTGATACTTTAAACATTTCTGGTGACAAAAACAACTCACGACATGTAATGCTCAAGACTCGCTTTATCTGCTCGACTACGGATGCCGAGTTGAGTTTTTGCATCCTTGCGTGTGCATCATTCTGCTGGTGACCTATAAGTACACAGAAACAAACAAGACAACAAGACAACGTTGTGAGTGGTGGTAACCTTAGCTAAGCCCTGAGGTGAGGTGAGCCAAGCGCCAACGCTTCCGCTCCTCTCTCCTGTCCTCAGTCCCTCTGGGGCCCAGTTAACCTCCGTTGGCCCCGTCTGCCGGCCCTGTCTCTCGGCCCGCTGACCCGGGCCGTTGTCGTTTGACCCCGGTGGGAGGGGGGGGGGGGGGGGGACCGGGCGCCGCAGCCCCGGTTCATCCCCCGCAGAGCAGAGACACCCGCCTCTCCCAGTTAACTCTGTCCATTAAGCTAAGTGGGGCCCATCCATTATTCAACAGCTTACAATGCATTATTCAAGGTAGCAGAGGAGAAGTGTCATAAATAGTGACACAGGTGAGGGGAATGAGTAGCGTACAGTACAGTAGAGAGGAATCGAGCCTCGACGCTCATAAAGTAGACTGCAATGAGGACGTGGCCTAGTAACGGGGGGATGGGACTGCCATTCTAATGTCAATCTACAGTATGATGAATAAGTAAGCAGGACGGACGTGCGTGTCTGTGTGTGTGTGTGTGTGTGTGTGTGTGTGTGTGTGTGTGTGTGTGTGTGTGTGTGTGTGTGTGTGTGTGTGTGTGTGTGTGTGTGTGTGTGTGTGTGTGTGTGTGCGCGCGCGAGAGATGGGGGCACGGATGAACGACTAGAGGACGTTGATAAGGATGAAAGACATGCAGGCAGATCGAGAGGTGCAAGATGACAGCTGACAGGAGAGGATGAAAAGGAATAGCAACCGAGAAGAAGACAGAGAGAGACGCAGTAAGGAATCCCTGACAACCAATCATGCGGAGGCTGAAGGAGATAATACCAAGAGGTGCTTTAGAAGCGTTAAGGGTGCAAACCGAGGTAGCAAGTGAGAAAATGATAAACTTGTGAAGAAGAAGAAACAGAGAGAGAGAGAGAGAGATCGGGTGGAAGACAGAATTAAGGCAGAGCATTAAAAGTGAGAAGCAGACGCCTCGCCAGCACTGCCGTGCTCTCTGCACACCCCCCGTTACCCCCTCCCCCGAACTCCTGCCGCGTAGGCGTGGGTCCTGGGGGAGCCACAGATGCTAATACAGTTATTAAGCCTCTCCACTGAAGCCCGCTCCACCTCCTCAGCCTTCAGCATCAAGGAGTTCCCTGGCAGCCAGCTAGCTCGCTAGCGCTCTCGCCCCTTCCACAATAAGATCAAACAGTCCCACCGAGTAGGCCAGGCTCAGGGGAAGCCGGCAGCGGAGCTCCCGACTGAGCGGCAAGGGCAGGTAGGGGCGGGCGAGTCAAGCCCAAGGGGAGTCCCAGCAGGCTTTGGTGAAGGGGGTGGGGGCTGAGGGAGGGGTTTGGAATAGCCTTCAACCTTGAGCCCCCCCGCCCGTCACATCTCACAGTCAGCTGACCAAAATTCCCAGGCATCTTTTCCTGGTGTTGGGAGGGGGGGGATTATAACCCTGGAATAGGGAGCATATGGCCATGAGTGGATTTCTTCTCCCGCTACCTTCAAAACATTTGTAGCTGTGGGGGGTTAATGAAGGGTGAGGAGGAGTATGGGGAGAAATAGGGTTCAGGTTAGGGAGATATGGGGCTTAGGGAGCCAGGCTTTAGGCTAGGCTTTCATCTCTGGCCAGGGAAGCCTTCTTTCTCTGAGAGAGGGCAGGCACCTGGATGCCAACCTCTGTAGCAGAGGTGCACATGAAAAGTAGAGAGTGGGGGTGGGGGGCTAATCACAGCAGTAATCCTAATCTATAATTCAAACTGTGGAGGGCAAGAAGAATACCACTGTCACATTTGCCTATAGCCAAAAGCGGCTAATTTGGGCACCAACCAGATTGCATAATAGCTTGGTAGGTGACAGCCAGCCATATTTAGAATGTCATTGTTCAATTCTGTGAAGCTATATATCATTGGTTCTCAAAGTGGGGTCCCTGGGGTACCCAGCAACAGTAGTTAATATAGCGTCACAATCATTTGAACCACATACACAATTATTTTATACTTTGGCTATTCTAAAAAAGCAAATATACAATCTCAGAGTCTTATGGGTGACATTTGTGCAAATCTTTGAATTATATATTTAAGTGAACATTTAAACTCAAATCTTTGCTTCTGGCTGCAGCCAAATACATATAATTTTGGGGGTCCTTGGTCCGTTGAGAAAGAAAGTTTGAGAACTACCGGGCTATATCAACCGCATAATATATATTTTATACTTCATTGTACGTCAGTGTCTTGCAGTAAAAATAGCAGAGCTACAAACTCACAAGCGGTTCTCAATCTGCAGATGCGTTGCCAGCTTGTAAGTCTTCTACATTAGTTATTTTTGTACATTTCACCTATAATGACATGTCAAACGCCAGATTGAAAATGGTGGAAACTGCTGCAGCAATGGTGACTCTGCTACACGCGCGAAGGCTAAATAAACCCAGCATTGGATCGTTAAGACGATGCGAGGGGCTTTTGGTCCCATATGTCACTGGAGACGACAGGAAGACGCAGGGTGGGGGAGGAGAGGGAGAGGGGCGGGATTAATGACGACCGCTGCCAATGTAACGTGCTAAATGCGACGGGGATATAGGTCATTCTCCACCAGACTCAATTTGCCAACCCTGGCCTGTCAGCAACAACTGGTCGAGAGCCAGGTCTCCAGCACTCACAATTCACTAAACTCGAATAATTGCTCACACAGCCAATCCATGCTTTTCTCTCTCTCTTTTTCACCTTTTTCTCCTTCTCTACCTCCACAAATCTATCCTCACCTTTTTGTTCAAAAGGAGAATATGGGGGAAGAAAAGAACAGGAGCCAAATATGACAATATGCCGCACTGAAATGTTCCAGAGAATGATTGAATGAGTGTTTGAAGATGCCTCTTCTCGAGCTACCTTCACCCCCGCTCCCTAGTACCCGTCTATGCCCGGGATCTCTTTCTCTCACTCTCTCCTTCCCTCTCCCCATTTTTTTCTTTCTCTCCTGAGAGGTGCTGACAGCTCAGACAGAATAATCCAGCTCTATTGTGGAGCCACTGCATTAGCAGCAGCAGGCACTGTGCAACAGAAGAAGAAAATGTAATAATTATATATATACACGTCATGGCGCTGCTTCGTCTTCAGGTGGGCGTGCTGGGTGTATCTGAGGTGAGTTGGTAAGCTACTGCCACCTCCTAACCTAACCCCTCCCCACAAGGGACCACGCCACGGCACTCGACAACCTCCGGTTCAGTCAGGTGTTGCCTAGTCCATCCGTCAGATCCCTCAGATGTGAGAGGAGGCGGAAAGGTGGAGGCTAGGGAGGGGATGGGGTTCAATGCCAGTGTCTCCCCTTGCCTTCTGATGTTATCTACGCTTGTTCAGTGCAGTTCGTGTCTCATGCTTTGATCGCAGCTAGCGCTGAGAGCAGCAAACAAAGAGAGGGGGGGGGGGAGATTTAGAAAACCAATATTTATGGATGCAACACACCGAGGCCAATTGGTTGACTTTCAACAACATGAAGAATCACAGGACAATGCTGCAAAGAAAAGCCTGACTTGTATATAGTTGCTCGCCTGTGCCGCACAACGAAAATATCAGATCTACAAGCTCAGTGAGACTGCACAACAGCTATTTTCAGTGCGCAACACGATGCGCAAGTATAAATCAAGAGGAGGAGGAGGCGGAGCGTTCCAGAGCTGAGATGTTGATGTCAGATAAGTGTGTTGTTTGGCCTGCCGAAAAAGGGAACAGTGAAACACTAGACGCACGCACGCACGTGCGCACGCACCCACGCACACACACAAAAAGGGCTTTTTTCTCATCATGAACCAGAACTGACAAACAAATGCCTCCCGCTCTTCTCCATCCATCCATCCATCCTTCCCACCCTCCCTCCCCGTCTCATCTTTTTCAGTCGACTATAAAAAGCTTTCCTCAGGTTACAGTGACAAAAAAAAGAGAAAATCCCAGGAAACAAGCAGAATGCGGTCTACGCGGGTGCATGTTTTCCCATTTGATTCCTCCACCCCGCCCTCCATATGAAATAACAGCCGGGGACAGGCGGAGACATGAAGGCAAAAAAAAAAAAAAAAACATGTTTTGGAAAACGAGGAACGGATCATGGCATTTTACATTAGGGTTGGGTATCGATAGTGTAATATGAGACTAGATATTACCTGGGATTTTGGATACTGTAATAGCCTACTGTACTATATGGCACGAGTATACATTTTTTTCTCCTGGTTTTAATCACTTAAGTCCTCTTTTATACTTACTTTTATACTTAAAAAACTATAAATAAGAACAAAGAAAATGTACATTATCGTATCAATATTAGATTTTGTGCATATATCGCCCAACCCTATCTGACATACTGTACATCACAATGTCCAGAGCGGGGGGGCTCGCTGGGTGTGGGGGTGGGATGGCGGCGCCTTTCTTCTGTGGCTGGATTTCCCCAGTCGCAGGCAGAGAGTAGTGGAGTGGCGGGCAGGCCGGGTGGTACGGCGGCATAATTCTGCCCCCCCCTCCTCCGAAACAATGAGAGCTCCTCAGCAACTGACACAACCACTTCATTATTGTGATATCTGGCTCTGGCGACTGTCTCTTCTCTCCCTCTCATGCCGAGGTACTTCACGAACAATGTCCCCCCTCCCGATAAGCTTTACAGGTCAGCCAAAAGGTTAGACAATACGGCTCTCTCAAATGAAGAGTAGGGGAGGCCTTGATACCGGCTGCACCCTCCCCCCACCTCCCCCCCACCCCCAAAACCCAGCTTTTAATACACAGTGGCTCTATTCATGACAAACAGGATCTGATTGTCTCGCTCTCCCCTCGCTCACCTCCTGTAACCCACACGTGTTCGGAGCTGCACGGCTAGAGGGCATCTCTCACTTCACACAATGCTAATATCACAAACGGCGAGATGGGGTTGGGGGGGGTGGGGGATATGGGCAATCAGTGTGTAACCAGATCTTCTCTGCCTCCTTCAGTTGAACATGCTGTCATATCCATCAGTAATGAGAACAAGGGAAGAGGAGGAAATACCATAGTCCATCCATTTACTCACTCCCTCCAGTGCAAGTATGCGTGCGTGCGTGCGTGCGTGCGTGCGACACACACACACACACACACACACACACACACACACACACACACACACACACACACACACACACACACACACACACACACACACACACACACACACACACACACACACACACACACACACGTCTTTAAAAAGGACTCTTCCGTCCCACTTCCACATGACTGTACGAGAGTCTAATAATCCATCCTTGGTTCCCAGGTGGGCCTTTAAGAATCAAATGTCAGTGGCCGACTTCCAGCTAGACACATAATGAATATAGAGGGGGGGGGGGGGCTACATCCCAGACATACTGAGTTTCCCCGTCACCAGCTGAGGCCGCATTGAGCAGGGCCGGGACGCGGTGGGACAGACGAAAGAGGATAGGACAGACAATATGGAGGGAAAGCTTGGGTTACCCCCATAAATCACCACACAGAGGATCTTCCAGTGTAGCCGTCCAGACGTGGCCCCCGGGGGCCTCTTACCCACACAGACACTCAGTATGGTGACATCCGGGCACGTCGGGGACCCGTGGTTATTAACCACAATGAGATCATCTGGGGCGACACAACTCCCTGACATGCATGCATGTTGTCTCGTTTCCCGCCGTCTTTACTTTTGAGGGGCGCTAACTAGCCCCTGCTATGCACAGCTTTGTGTGTGTGTGTCCGTAGCACGGAATGTGATGATTTGATTGGCCAAGTACGGAATGTGATGATGTATGATGATAAGAGCGCCCCTCACTTCACACAAATGTGATTTGTTTTCACTCAAGCACGAGTTTGACAGATTGGTTATAACCCATTAACTGCCGCCATTAATTAATCCCTCGATTGCGTATTGCCATGGTTTAATCACGCGTGACACTTACTTTGAAGAGCCAAATATCCGTATCGCATTTTACTATGAAACCATTCCGTGTGTGTTGACGAAGCTGGTGCTCGTTCTCTCGGTCGGTGGTGGAAAAAGTGGACCGCGAGTATCACAGCGCCTGCTACAGGCCGTTGAAAACGCTTGTCTGGGACAAAGCGTCCTCTGCAATGTCGCTTCTGTGAGATAAAGCCGTCTGAAAACAGAGCCGGCAATGTTAGTGGATGCGCGCGCATTTTCAAAATGGCCGCGCCCATATTGTCAGAAGCATAACAAAGCTAACGGACGGTAGATTTCGATACGATCGTATTAATCGTTTACCCGCCAGGAACATAGGAATTTTAAAACGTAGAATCTTGTAGCCTGCCACAAACGGAAAAGCCGTTTTAACAGCGATGTATTCATTAATGCATGTTTTAATACGATCGTATCGAAATCTACCGTCCGTTCGCTTTGTTATGCTTCTGACACAATGGGCGCGGCCATTTTGAAAATGCGCGCGCATCCACTTACATTGCCGGCTCTGGTTTCAGACGGCTTTATCTCACAGAAGCGACATTGCAGAGGACGCTTTGTCCCAGACAAGCGTTTTCAACGGCCTGTAGCAGGCGCTGTGATACTCGCGGTCCACTTTTTCCACCACCGACCGAGAGAACGAGCACACAGCTTCGTCAACACACACGGAATGGTTTCATAGTAAAATGCGATACGGATATTTGGCTCTTCAAAGTAAGTGTCACGCGTGATTAAACCATGGCAATACGCAATCGAGGGATTAATTAATGGCGGCAGGCTAAGAGTTAAAACATGCATTAATGAATACATCGCTGTTAAAACGGCTTTTCCGTTTGTGGCAGGCTACAAGATTCTACGTGTTAATATTCCTATGTTCCTGGCGGGTAAACGATTAACCACTTTATTTTGGGAATGACATTATTGGCGAAATTGTTAAAAAATAGCGGAAATCACAGCTCACAACACTTGTATACTGTATCGACCATTAATACTACTCGTAGCACAGCGACGTATGTAAGG
>NC_136805.1:24155290-24165290 GCF_951216825.1 Electrona antarctica
AGGTTACATGGAACAAGCCCCAAATGAGGCCACAAAATGTCAAGTATAAAAAAAAACACTAAACACCGTAAAACACGTTGACTACGGCAATGTCCAAATCACAAAAAAGGCTCCATTTAAAATTTCAATCATTGGACGGCATTTCAGAAACCACTTAAAACAATGAATTCTGGTTGTTTTGCAAATACCCAGACAAAAAGATCAAGTTACATGTTGGAGAGAAGGGTTCACTTTTTCCACAGACACAGCACCTCATTTTCCACTGCCAAGTTGCTTTTTCGAGCACTGTAAACCACTTTCAACCAGGTGTCCCATATTTTTTCAAATTGTCAAACATTTTCAAAATACTTAAAGTAACAAATCTACAAGCTTTTAAGGTACTGTGATGAAACACGTTCTGAGCTTATAGACTGGCTATTTGTCATTTATAAAAAAGTGCTTGGAGCATCATTTTAAAAATAAATCTGTTATCACTCAAAGTCATCACATTCAACCAAAGAATATCAATATACTATTATTATCTGTCAATGTTATGCAGCCCAGAACAGTTAGATTACAAGTGGCCTGTTGACACGGCTCATGGACAGAATCCCACTGACAGAGCTTGGAAAGAAATAGTTGTGACAGCTGGAAAGTGGAGCTTCTTTGAAAGAGCCAATGCCACTGGGAATAAACAGTGTCCATATGATCTGGCTTTCTGCCTGGCCACTTATGGCTCTAGGAGGTAGCTTTTGGGCCAGTTTAACTCCAGTGATGGTGTCAGGGAGTGCACTCAGTGAGCCAGAGCGCTCTTCTGGGGAGCACTGTAATGAGTAGTTAGATTCATGGAGTGGAGTGGTTGAAAGAGAGAGCACAGAAAGAAACAAAATAAAAGGACAACCCATGAAGGACCAAAAGGGAAAAGGGCTGAGGTAAAAAAAAAAAAAAAAAAGGTTTTAACCCCTACCTACATTCTGCTGCCAAACCCACGTGGTGAAAAACATATACCATAATACATGGCACTACTGCCTGAAGTTCAGTTTACAAACTAGGGAAAAAAGGAGACCAGAAATGGATCAAACCAGCACATGTCGTTGGACTGTCTCTCATTCTCTCTCTCTGGCCAGGCTAGTTTGGATTTCTGCACTACGAGGAGGAGGAGGAGGAGAGGGGGTGGAAGAGGAGAAGAATCTTGTTCTGTTTTGTTTTCTGCCCCCGTGATCCAATAAGCCTGCCACGCCACGTGACAACACTAAGGGATGTTGCCCCTCAACCCCCCCGTCTCTTCCCATCTCCCCCATCGTGCACTAAATTTTTTATCACATTCAGGCAGAAAGGCAGGGACGAGCTACGCTATACCCCCCTACACCCCCTGAGCCGCCCCCCACCCCCACCACACACCTCGTTCCAACTCCAACGATGAGCAAAACAATGTGGAGCCGCGCTAGGGTTCAGAGGTCTCTTCCTGGTCCCCGGGTCCCCCGCCCTCCAAGCCTCCCTTAGATTAGCTCACATGGTTTGAATCAATGCTGCCTCTGGAGATGTCTGGCTGGCTGGTACAATAAATGGTTCTCTTGCTTCGCCCAAATGTCTGCGTTGAAAAGGGCCTGACTTGGGCTATAGCGACATGACCTTTTGGGTGGGAAAAAAGAAAGAAATAGAACGCCGACTGCATGTGTGACATGTCCCTGTCTGTGATTTATATGCAGCTTTGCACCAAAGGCATTTTTCTGGTCTTGAGAGAAACAGTGCCTTCAAAAAATATATTAGATCAGAAGCTACTGTGCAAATAAATGAAGAAAAAAAGTTGCGTGTGCATTTGTTTGTTGATGCTGCTAAACATTAGCAATTCCTGCTTGGGTTTCCCCTTTGTCGTGTGTTTTCTATGGTCCTGAGATGGGGAGGAAATTAGCCCTTAAGAGCCTGTGGAGATTCCTGGCTTTTGCTCTCCCTGAGCTGTGAAAGACAACAGAGCCATCTCGACTATAAAGGCCTGGCATGCTTTGTGCTGACTAGCCCCTTTGAGGTGAAGAATGGTAAAGGGCCCTCAATGATACTTTGTTGTTGCAATAAAACTATCTCTCAGGGCAGCAGATATAGTGTCAATTCAGTGAACAAAAACAGTCAGGATATTTCTCTTGGATGGCTTTGGTTACTTAACCCAAGACAAACAACTACTACTAGACAAAACAGATGGCTGGGTTTTGTCGAAGAAAGCGCTGTTCATATTTTATCAAGAGTATGCATCCCAATTGAAACGGATATTGATATTCTATTTTTACCCATTCACACCTATTTGACAGACAGTAATGTAATAAGAAAATATATATTTAATCGCCTATCTGACTTCCAAGCTCTGGACACACAATTGTAAAATCTGACAGTCCATGTTTTAACTGAGCCATGCAAGTCATAAATCAATAATTAAAGAATGTCTAGAATGACTAGTGAGTGAGTGCCAATAAACCGACATTTCTTATTAATATAGAGAGAATTAGACAGATAAATAAATATGTTGGACTGTGAGCGTGTGTGCAGCAGTTGGATCTAGGGCAGGCTATCCAGATTACCACAGGAATCCAGGGATAACGCCAGCAGGAAAGTTTGATCTTATTAACGTTGGCACGGCTTTCAAAAAAAATCTTGTTTATTAAGTGCATATTTAACGTGGCCTAGATCAGATCACAGAAAGCTAAAGTTTTCGCTACAGTTTCGTTTAAAAAAGATACATGTTGATCGTAAGAGGACAGCGAGAGCGAGAGAGACGAAAAGTGGGTCAACTATAATGCAGCTATGAAGCTGCATGATGTTATATACACTGTATACACAGTGCTGTTGGGTGGCATTTCGGCACAAGTCTTTCTACAACGAACGACTCTAATAACGTAGTAGGTAACGGTCCGCAGCGCGATTGTAGACAGTCAGTAAAGGGTAAGGCACTAAATAATTTGATGAAAAACTTTCCCCCAAATCGCGTGGACAATAACCCCCCCTCCCAAAAAAAGCAAAAGAAAAAAGCGCAGAAACACGGTTGTGAGGAGGGACAAGACAAGGGAGAGTGGTGTTTTTGTGTGTGAAGTGAACTTAACGAGGCAGTGAAAATGCCACCTACAGTGATTGGAGCCGTTCCAGTGCTGGTTCCTGATGGACGTGCTGTAGGGATGCGGCGCTCCGGGCACCAGTCCGCCTTTCTCCGGGATCAAGCATCCTCTGCTTTGGTTGTAGTAATCCATCATCAGAAACGGGCTCGGGCTGGGATTCAGTCCCACAACGTCCACACTCTCATACATCATACGGGGCGCGCTGTGACGGCGGGGGGATTATTATCAAATAGGGGGAATAATAATCTTTGCGGCGCACAGAAAATACGAGCACCGCCAGCCCAGTGGGGTTTAGTTCGCCACCGGTGCTAGAGGTAGGACGGCGGGGGAATGACGAGGGAAACTGCATTAAATAGGGGAGAAAAGTAATAAATCCACACAAAAATGACTCATTCGAAGGTCTGCGTTCTTCTTTTTCCGTTGCGTTGCATGGGGGAAAAACTGGCCGTGGTGCTGCACACACAGACAGACAGAACTGAGTGTCTGAAATGTCCTAATCAGCCGCGATCAATTTGAAAACATAATTCAAGAAAATGGTCAACATGATGTCCTAAGTAGACTGTCGCTTGGAGTGTGAAGAATGGTTAGATCGAAAACGACCCGTAATAACTTCAGCACCAAATATCATCAGCCTAATAAATTCGGCCTCGCTAAAATAGACAGCAACATCTGAGCTCGCATCGCATGCATCCACTAAAATAAAAAAATAAATACTGAAAATTAAATCCAATAAAAAAGATCGTTAATCTCCAGGTCCACCACGGCAACACCAACACTGCAACAGTAAAAATGTGTGTATGTGGACGAGGCGACGGCGCCCAGACCACAGAGAGGTTTCCGTGGAGTTGCAGGGTGTCCTTTGGGATATGACCGATTGTCCCGTTTGCGCTCGCCTCGGGTGGACTAGATAAACCCCGGCTCGCTGTGTCTGTCCAGTGTCCACGGATCCGCTTCTTGTTCCCCACAACACGGCACCGTCCGTGCGCGACGGCTGCTCTGAGCCCGCTGGCCTGTCCTTTTTTCCCTTGGATAATAAATAGATCCTGGGGTTGTTCGCATGAAACATTCAGCGCGTCTTGTTTATATTTTTGGGCTGTGCACAGATCCTTTCCCACACATTAAATCGTGCGGCTGTGTGTGTGTTGTGCAGAATGTGACAAGGCACAGCAGCTGGGAAGCTTTGGCTCCGCCCCGCCGGGTCGCTCTCTTTCATGCGTGGCTCCGCCCGCGTTTTAACCCTTCAGAGACGTCGCCAAAAAACAGAGAGACTAGAGGAGAGCCCGTCGCATTCCCTCATAGTGAGGTGCGGGGGACTTTAAATAGCAAAACGTATTGAAGGACACAATTAAGTTATACAAGCGGCGGAGTAATGAGTCTTTCATATCTTTGCGCCGAGTTCATGAGCATAATTGAGTGCTTCAAGCAGACTGACGACGCTCGATCTTGAAAATTCAACCTCTCACTCTTTTATTTGGGGCTCCTCCTTCCAACTAATGTGACCTTGTTCTCCCTGCTCTCATCGTCGCCTACCCTCCCTAGTTTTTCTCCCCCAGACCACTGTCTCGCTAATTTGCCTAATGCTATGCGGCTGAACTTTTTCTGAACCCATGGAAGTAGGCAGCCTCACCTCCAAATGACCCACACGGTGACTCTGACTTGCTGTTCTGCCTCTCTCATCGTACCCCCGTTCAAGGTTTCCCACCTTGTACAGCCCTATAAAACACAATCACGCCTTTCAAAAAGTTCTGGCTGCAAACCTCACTGCATGCCGCATGCCATATGCCACAGACAGTAGGCTAAGGAAAGTTGCAAAGTCAACAAGTAATGCTAGGCCTACTAAGTGAGACATAACCCCCCCCTCCCTGCATCAGTCACAGTGCAGTTAGTTTCACTGCTTCCCTGAATGGCATTGCATCAACTTATTAATGCAGGCAATTACTCCCTCAGCCGATCCTCTGTGACATTCCATGCAACATTGTTGCAACTCGTTTGGCAGGCAGGCACACAGCTGTGTGTCATGCACCAGTCAGTGCCAAAGCTATCATACTGTAATTTACATACCTGGCCTGAATATTACATTCGTGTGACAGGTGATTCAGAAAGAAAACAATACGACAATAATTATAGTAATACACACAATGTCATTATATGTATTTGTAGGTTAATATAGATTTATGTTGTAAAAAGTTAGTGACACTGCTGCCTTTAACGGTGTCTCGCCGGCAGACAGCACCCCACGTTAATTCACAAGTGGTACATTTACATTACACTTACAGTGACCTCACTGACCTGCAGGGCCTACACTACACCTGAGGTCACGGCTGGGTCGGAGCATCAAGGTGTCAGAAGGAGGTGGGATTATCTGTAATGAAGCCCAGCAAGGGGTTGAGGGGGCCCGGCCTAATGGCCTATATGCTGTCCCGCAGCCTCTCCTTTGACTGTGACACATTATTGAATGCAGACCCCTGTGTGTTTACTCTGCCTGATAAGGCGAGCCCAGAGTGGAGGGCTTGCCCCCCCCAGCCTGCACTGATAGCATAGCCACACATTCCTTGACAGGATTAGCCCCACTGAGTAATGGCTGTCAGAAAATGCTAATTTTCCGGGTGCTCTGTTTTCGTCTCCGAGGGGGAGGGAATTAATTCTCT
The DNA here is from genome assembly GCF_951216825.1 of Electrona antarctica. Classification (NCBI taxonomy): domain Eukaryota; kingdom Metazoa; phylum Chordata; class Actinopteri; order Myctophiformes; family Myctophidae; genus Electrona; species Electrona antarctica. The sequence goes on from NC_136805.1 coordinate 24,161,019, forward strand.
CAGTTATAGCCTGTGATTGCATAGTCAGAGTCTGAGTAGAGATAGCGGAGTATTGATCACTGTTTATTACAACAAAGGGGGAGGGTGAAAATAGCTAAAGAGAACCCACCCCCCCAGAATGAATCTTATTTATTTATTATCATTGTTATTATTGTATTCATTCATTCATTATATACAAATGAATGGTGCTATACAAATACAGTGCTATACAATGGTGCTATACAAATACATTTTTTATTATTATTAATTTACTAAGCCTAATTACTTACTTACTTACTTACTTACTTACTTACTTACTTACTTACTTACTTACAATGAATTCAGGATACTAAATAAGTTTAAGCAAGAGCGAGAGAGGAAAGGAAACAGGGTGGTGTGTGTGTGTGTGTGTGTATGTGTGTGTGTGTGTGTGTGTGTGTGTGTGAAAGAGAGAGGAAGGCAGAGGGTGTTGCTGAGGTAGCTGGCGTGGTGCCAGGCGATGCCCAGTCATATCTGTGCCCGCCAGTTGAATGAGCCAAGTTTGCAACGGCGGACTTATTTTGACATGCGGAGGTGTGGGAGAGAAGCTTGTCATACTCTCACAAACACAAACACATATGTCGACATACACACACACTTAAATCGAGTAAATTGGAGCCAGGCATAGCCAGTTAGAGGTTAAGTGAAAGTGGCCAGTGGCTTCTGGCACATGTCAAACTCTGTGACGACACAATAGAGAAACAGAAAAAGAGTTTGTGTACTGTGCACACGCGTGTGTACACACGTGCGTGCGTGTGTGTGTGTGTGTGTGTGTGTGTGTGTGTGTGTGTGTGTGTGTGTGTGTGTGTGTGTGTGTGTGTGTGTGTGTGTGTGTGTGTGTGTGTGTGTGTGTGTGTGTGTGTGTGTGTGTGTGTGTGTGTGTGTGTGTGTGTGTGTGTGTGTGTGTGTGTGTGTGTGTGTGTGTGTGTGAGAGAGAGAGAGAGAGAGAGCCAGACAGCTAGTTGCAGCCTCAATAAGCTCCACACTCCTCCTGAGCAACACAGGAACGTACCGTGGTAGATACCCAGAGAGAAAGATGTGTCACTATGGCTTAGAGCTCCAAAGGCATGATGCGAAGAACCCAGGAAAACCAATGGGAAGGCATGGTTGAAGCAGAATTCAGACATTAATGCCCTCACTCACAGGGCTTGCAGGTTATGTAAAGAGCAAATTATAAAGTGATACAGTATGAATGATGATGGGTAGACATGAACATAGTGTCTCAAGGGGTTAGACTGGTGGAGAAGGGGGGTGGGGTGATGAAGAAAAAGACGAGAGAGAGAGAGAGAGAGAGAGAGAGAGAGTTTTAGGAGAGAATTCAAAGAGGTTTATGAGAGTGGGTGGAGAGGAGATTGCAGGCTGGACCTTGAGGGTGTCAAACTATTTTTACTGCCTCCTCTCTTCTTCTCCTCTGCCCCAATCGGGGGCGTTAGGAAGCAGTTAAAAAAAATCCTTCGCCCTTCCTCCCCCCAAGGAGATGAGCTGACAGGTTAGAACAAACAATAGGTCATTATGTCATTTGGCTTATTGCGTGTGATAAAAGAAGTTGAAAAGGGCCTTCCACGGCAAACGCACAACCCCAAGCTCAACTCCACTGGCGATTGAGAGCTCAGTCAAGATGAAGCAGCGGAAGGTCTGTTTATTTTGTTTTTTAACCACTTGTCATATAGCAAAAATAGCTGATCTACATGCTCACAATGCGTCGTGATGGAACATGTTGTGAGCTTGTAGATAATTACTTCTTTTAAAAAGAAAAGGAAAAAAAGGAAAGGAAAACATTCTGGAAAGGATCCATCAACATCTGTCATCTGCAATCAGCTGTCCTTCAACGTCTCCCTAGCTATGGTCACTTCCTGTGTAATGTGTTCTTTATTGGAGTGTTCTTCAATCGAGCCTTTTTTAACTAAACCGAATAATATTCTGTGAAAGTCTATTCACAGAGACGTTAGTCAAACTCTGACCAGGTATCAGTGACTAAACTGGGTAAAGGCTAAAGCAAACAAAGGCCAGACCGGCCTTATCAGTTGGACAACACTTCACGTGAGTGAAGATATCTCCTGACCAGATAAGACCAGACATCTTTGAGTCAGGGCAGTCCGGGAACTAATTTTGGAATTCCTGTCCACCATAATGGTTAGTGCAATGTTCCCAAACTGGGCTTGAGGGCCTGCCAAGAGGCCCTAGAGAAGGTCCCATGAGGCTCCTTGGCAAAATGAACAATTCATTTAGTAATTTCACTTACCGGAAGTTAGTTCAATGAGAACGTGTACAGCATGACTAATCTTTCAGCTCCCCACCTATAGTGTATAGATTCTACATAGAATCATATGTATAACAACAATCTTTTCATAGAAGTCTGTGGGACAAAATCATAACAAATGTGGGTATATCCTAATGCATGTATCTCTGTAGGGATATTTGGCATGAAAAGGTTTGGGAACTATAACACACACTGCGCAAAAAGCATGGAAGCTCTCTTGACCTCGCTCACTGCACCCAATCTTACCCCCATTCCCCGTTCTCATGCAGATGACTAATGCCCGGCTGATAAAAGCAATTGAGACGAGCCTCCATCTTTCCTAAATCTTACCCGGCATCCTAATAAGGCGGGACAGCGAGGGCAGAGAGAGAGAGAGACAGAGAGAGAGATAGAGAGAGGACAGCTTTAAGAAGATGAAATGTGTTATAATTTGAGAGGGAGAGAGAGACACAGAGGCAGAGTGATTGTGTGTCTCTGTCAAGCTGTGTCAAGTGGGAGAGAGAGGAAAGCATGTCGATGACAGCATTAGCCCACAACTGTGTAGCTCAGCATCCTAATCCCCCCACACACACATGCGCACACAGACACACACATTGCTGTCATGGACTGACTCCGCTGCCAACTTCCTCTTCCTCATGAGTGTTTTGTGTGTGTGTGTGTGTGTGCGCATGTGTGTGTGCGCACATGTGTGTATGTGTGACACAGCTTATCACTCTGTTCCCCCGCCGCCATCCATTTGTGTGTGTGTGTGTGTGTGTGTGTGTGTGTGTGTGTGTGTGTGTGTGTGTGTGTGTGTGTGTGTGTGTGTGTTTACACAGCTGGGTTTGTGCTGCTCGTACAGTCAAGCCTAGCAGCTGTGCTCTCTCTGTCTGACAGTGTGCTGATGTGTAAAGAAGGACCTTGCTCTCGGGGAGCAGGCTATCGATGGACACCACCGCACTGCTTTCACGTCTCTAATACGGATCTATATATCTCTCTCACACACACACACACACACACACACACACACACACACACACACACACACACACACACACACACACACACACACACACACACACACACACACACACCGACATTCTGTCCCTTTCTGACACAGACAGACACATACACTGAGCATCCTGAGCCACAGTTCATCTGTTCTATAGATCCCTGCATTAGAGGCTCACTCTCTCCAATGTGTGTCTGCGTGCATGGCCCCTTGGAGGTTGTGTGTGTGCACGTGCGCATGTATGTGTGTGTGTGTGAGCGTGCGCGTGGGAGATCTTTGTGAACGCTCCCCCTGTGTCATTACCCCTTTAATGTCCCCTCCGACAGCAGATTCCGGCGTTTATGGTACAGGCCCATATCTGCCCATAAAGCCTTTTATTGTTTGGCCTGGCTCTATGGTGGCCGTAACCTGGTTTTCCCCATTTTTTATGGGAGGGGGCGGGGGGGAGGGCATCGCTATATCACTGGCAGCGAAGAGGACAAAGACGGCCGCCATCGGTGTTTACCAAAGTATGGGCTGCTCGTAAATCCATCACAACCGGCGGCATTCTGGAAATACCTCAGTAAGGAAGGAGGTGGGGCGGGGCAGGGGGCCGGCGGAGAGAGGGAGAGACAAAGAAAGAAGGTGGGCAGAGGTAGAGAGGCCAAGAGACAGAAGAAATGAGAGTTAGAAATGAGAGAGATGGAGAGAAAAGAGAAGGAAATGTGAGAAGAAGAGAAGGTTGGAAAGGAAGGGTGGGATATGGAGAGAAATAGAGGGAGAGATAAAGAACGAAGGGAGGGGGGTAAAGCGAGACAGAGAGAAGAAGACAGAAGAGAGAGAGAGAAAGAGAGAGAGAGAGAGAGAGAGAGAGAGTGCAGGGCATGGCCTATTGGATGTCTTGTAATCGCCGACGCTCAACGACCTCCAGTAGACAGCCCATCTCAGCCAATGATCATTAGGTTTATGTTCCTTTACCCCCGAGTCCATCATTCAGCGAATCAAGAGAAAAAGGCTATGGATG
>NC_136805.1:24170290-24172790 GCF_951216825.1 Electrona antarctica
AACAAAGACGTCCTTCCATCTCTCCCTCTCTCTCTCTCTCTCTCTCTCTCTCTACACTACCCCGTGTGCGTTATACTCTTCATTATACTTCAAAGGAACATCTCAATTCTCTGTCCTTTTTCCTCATCCCACCGCAGTTTCAGCTCTCCAGTGTTTGAGATGTAGTTTTAATCATAGTCTTCTGAATAAAATGTAATTTAGTTTTAGCCATATTTTAATCATGTTTTAGTGTCAGTCTAGTTTTAGTTGATTTAGCCAATGTATTTTGGTGGGCCTTGATGGCGTCATAATGGTTGATTTTACACTTGGTTTGCATGCTCAAAACTAGCCAATCTACAAGTTTGTCTTTTATAGTTCTACTGGATCTCTTCTCCACTATAGTCCCTCCATAACATTTTAGTCTAGTTTTAATTTGTTAATATTTCATCTTAGTTTTATCATAGCTTAGGTTTTATTTCGTTTTGAGTTTTCGTCAGTGAAAAAAGGTAGTCGAACATTTTGTCTGCAGTTCCCATTGTTTCCCTTAATTTCTCTCTCTCTCTCTCTCCTCTCTCTCTCTCTCTCTCTCTCTCTCTCTCTCTCTCTCTAGGTAGGCATGGTTGGCATGCTGCCAGTTTTAGGGCCCCCTGGTCGTGTCTGGCCAGCTGGATAGCCTTACATCATCTGCTGTGATCCTCAAACCCCCTGCTCCTCTGTTCATAGTAGCCTAATTCACAATGGCCGGAGATATGCCCCAATGGTTAGCGCAATGGCTAGGTTTTGCTAACAACAATGGGAAAATTCCATGCTGTACTACACTATGCTAAGCTACCACGAGGTATGGATAACACTGGGACTTGTACTGAAGACATTATGCTTAAAACACTGAGGGATTGCATCAAAGCAGGACAACATCAATTCAGTTTATGATCACAGATGTCCTGGATATAAAAAGGTTACAGAGGACTGTTTGTACTGATCACATGCTGAGGGAAGTTTCACTTATCGAACAGGCTCCTGAGATGTCCGGCTAGACAGCGTGGGCAGAAGGAAAACACTTGAGCAACGACAAGTGCTGTGTAATGGGCAATTTGTCTCTCTGAGGTCAGTGTGTGGTGTGAGAGAGAAAGAGAGAGAGAGTGTGTACCATCTCATATCCATGAGTTTATCTCCTCAGGTCTCTATGCAACCAAGCAGGAATCAGCACCTCGACCTCTAACCCAGTTGGAATAGCGCCTCTTCACTTTCCATCTTCCCGTCTCTCTCTCTCTCTTTCACTGGATCATTCATCACTCGCTCCCTCCCTCTTTCCTTTCACAGCATCCCGGTCCACAACATGAGATCCGCTAATGCAGCTACTATTTCAGCTATGCTGGTAATAGGTGTTAGACTCACTATACGACGACAAATCCTTTTTAGAGTACTGAAAATGACAGAGGACTGGAGTGCAGCCAGAGATTATAGACAAATCATAACAAAAAAGAAAACAATTATAACAATTATAGTATAAATGAAGGAACAGCCACTTTTCTTTAATTTATATTTATTTCCATATTAAGAGTTAATTTGCTTTCAGATATGCATGTTAAAAAAAGACATTTCAATGAATCTCTTATAGCTGCACCAACATTGGTATTATGAAGTACCGGTATGTGCGTTTGTACTTATGTGCAAGTATTTATAAAGATGGCATCTTTTTCCATCTGGCCATAGGAGACATATAGACTAGTTGACATGCCCACATACAGCCAGTCCGTATAGTGTGGCTTCACCACTGAACACCGCATTGTGATTTATGCGGCTGCACACACACATAGTAACTTACTATAGATAGCTACAGATTGGACAGGGAGGCCACACTGTTATTGGACTATGATTAAGCTCGCCTGCTCAAATGGAGTGGATGGAACAGCTTCAAACACAAGTACACATGCAGCTACATCCTGAGTGTTCGCTTAAGGCCTCTAGTTTGGGGTTCCATGGTATCCCATTGACGTGGTTCTTCAACTAAAGGAGAAGAGAGATGTCATATGTTTTTGGGGCTCTCCTTAGTCATACTTACACATTGTCACTGGAAAACTGCTGACACACTCAGATCAGGAACATTACAGTACTTTTCAGCTTGCGCTGGGTATAGTTATTGGCCCTCTGCGCTAAATGATCAAAAATAGCACATACAATTTGAGCTTGATTTGATGAAAAAGAGCTGATCTCTGGGAGAAGCCTCATTAACTGCAGGCCTAACAGTAGAGATTTTGCAATCCAATCAGCAGGCACAGTGGTTTTCCCAGAAGCAGTCAGTGAAACCAGTGTTTGTCTGTGTGTGTCAGGGGGCACACGTGGGTCATAGGATGCTCTCACAAGGTCAGGGAAAGAAATAGCTAATTCAATAGAGGAATGTTACTTGATTGAATATAGCATACTGTAATGGGCCTGACTCTATGGCCAACAGCATATTTGCTGAAATCAGTTCAGCTGAATGAGGCTATGAGGAGAAGTGTACACATCGCACGCAGAGAGA
>NC_136805.1:24177934-24180434 GCF_951216825.1 Electrona antarctica
TGAGACTCTCCTAGGGTATAAATCTTTTCCCGCCGGTGTTGTCTACAGTTAAGTGTGTCTGCATGACGTGACAGCATCGTACCCTGGCGTCACTTTGGTTTATCCCGCCGTGACGCCGCCCAGGGCGTCCAGGTGACCGCCATCACCATGTGTTCTTCTCATCTCTTCCTTTAGCTAGCAGGCCAGGCAGCGTCTCCATGGTCCTTAGAGTTATGCTAGCTGGATATGTAGGAAAAGACGGCTGTGCTGCGAGGTGCAGGCTGATTCTGAACACCAAGAAACGGAAACACCTGACACACTCATAGCTATAGCAATTTGTTTTATTATTAAATCAAAACCCAAATTACAAATATATTTTTACGTTGTTATACATGCTGCTAAGCTAGCTCATAGTGAAATGAATGAAACCTGAGCTTGGCGGTGCTACTATGCTAGCTAGAATGACATGAACAGATATGACATTAAAATTCTTGTTTCAGAGCATTCATTTAAACCATTATGACTGAGGACAGAAATACTAGGCACACTTACTTATTACTGACCTTAGGCTTACTGAAATGTTAAAAAGTTAGTGGTGTTATGAGAGGTCTTTCACAGGTTTTTGTTCACCATTTAAAAAAAAAGTCATGGCTGACTTTGAGGATTCTGGTGAAAGTCAAAAGCTAAGCCAAGCTATTTTCATCCTAGACTGAAACGGAGTTTACCGTCTGATTTCCCTGCTTTAACCCGGAGGCAAGCACATGGAGACCACATTCAAACCCAAAATGAAAAGGACGATGAGGCCGCAAACTAAACCGTGTGTGCCTGCTGGTGCTGGACACGTGGTCATACTTCACATACTGGGGCTGGACACGTGGTCATACTTTACAGACAGAATAAATTATTTCGCCACTTCCGGCAGATCTATCTCCACAGGCTTTGTGAGATGTTGCTTTGCCAATTCAACAACACTTCAACAACAACAACTTCACTACAACAGCAACTTGATGACATTTCAGAGTTTCACAACGTGACACTTGACAATGTAGAGCAAAATAGGTTTTGATTCAACTGACTCAATTTAAAGTCAATTTATGTTTTTTCTCTATTTAAACCATGGACATTTTAAAGGTTCTGCTAAATGGGGGTACTCAGAATTTGCTCAGAATTTACTGAAATGATAGCAATTTGAGATGTAGCATCTTGTTTTCAAGGGGGTCCTCGAAAGGCCTGTCACCCTTGGTTTTAAATCTCCATTTCAATGAGAAGAAACCTCTGAAACGACATATGGACTTTTGTTACATATTAGGGGCTGTAAGTGTAGGCCATATATCTTCTCATCAATATTGTCTTTAGTGGTTGCATGAAAGAAATACTCGCCTTTCGCGACACATTTTACACATTAACACAAAGTTACGACTGTGCCACAATCTATCTCGTTGCCTTGATATTATCACTCGATTATGAATGGAATATGTTCTGACATAAACATGTGTGTAAAAGTATCCGGTATCAGCCAATAACATCTGTGGACCCGTGTCTCATGTGCATCCCCCGCCACAGAAATCTGTGGAGAGACCTCAACGGATCAGCATGTCCTTCATGTCTGCTGCGTGATTAACACCATGTCCAAGACAATGTTGATTGTATAAAGACGACCCCCCCCCCCCCCCCCCCCCTTCTAAAATGGATTGCAATGCGGTGGAGTGGACGTGAATGCAAATGGAGAACAGAACGGGACCTCCCCGTCCCACAACCAAACCCCCGCCAACCTAATCCTCCTTTTTCCCCCCTCAGACTCTCTCGGCTGAGTGATAAACGCTGTCTGTTGGCCATAAATCCGAGGGGAGTCCTGACAGCCGTCCCAATAAAGCGCTCCATTTTCTCCCTGTTCTGTGGCTTTGTCAGAGGCCCAGAGGAAGTGAGATAACATAAGGAAGAGGGGAGGGGGCATACGCAGACAGATACACAACGCTGCACACAGAAGTACACACACGTGCACACGCACACACACACACACACACACACACACACACACACACACACACGCACACGCAAGTATGCCGAATAGGCAATACACCCCAAACCACGAGACACTTGGCAAAAACATATAAGGCTGCGAAAAGTGCATATTTTTATGCATTCCCCCATCTGTCCTTGACGCACACGCGCATGCACGCACGCACACACGCACACACGCACAGACACAGACACACAGACACACACACACACACACACACACACACACAATACTGAAACAACACCCACAGACAAACAAACCCCAGCAAATATGCTCACGCTTAAAAATAAAAACACCCACACGCTCATTCTCCCTCGTTTTCTCTCCCTCTCTCGTTCCCTCTCCCTCTCTCTCCGTTCCCTCTCCCTCTCCCTCCTAACGTGTCTCCCTCTTTGTCATTCCTGTTCTCCCTCTTGCACGCCCCCAACCCAACCCAGCCCCTCTCTCTCTCTCTCTTCTGTCATGCAGCCAGGGATAAATGAGCTCGCTGTGCTGAGTGAC
>NC_136805.1:24190434-24205434 GCF_951216825.1 Electrona antarctica
CTTCCATTTCTATTCTATTCTATCTCACATCTACTGTACGAGTCTGTCTGGTCAAGAAAACACGCAGAATGTGACACAGGAAATTACGTGATACCGTACGCATGAAGGGCACTATTGATTTTTTTCCCTCCTTTCTAAAGGTCAAGGATAATGATCTGTTTAACTTTATCTAGACAATTAATCACGAACCAAGCCAACCAACATACAGCATGTCTAGTGCACACTGCAGAGACGGGATGGAGTCATTTCCTCTGTGATTAGTTCAATGATTATTCAAAAAGTATTCCAATCATGACGAACATTTATGTAGGCTATAAATTCTTCCCCCACAGAAACTGCAACCCATGCTGTAAAACCCTGCAACAGGAGCAGGAGCGCATGCATTATGTTCTGTGGTCCATGCGGTGCTGATTCCAATTTTCCAACTAGTTTTATAGCGTAACTATATTTAAAACACTGCAATATCAACATTGCTTTTGCCATTTTTATGACACAGGTCTGGATTTCCCCATCAAAAAGGTCTATCCATCCATGTATCCATCTGTGACAAAAGAAAAATCACACCTGTGTGAAGTGAGGGGCGCTCTAATCATCATCGTACATCAAGAATGATGGTCCCTTATTGGCCAAGGGTTCCCACCGACATACATGATTTGCTCAGACACATATGACGTTTGTTCAGGCAACACAAACATTAGTTATCCGTTCATTGTCAATGGCATTTTTAACGTTTGTTCAGACACAAACATTAAAGCTGTATATAGGAGGGGCTATAGCGCCCCTCTAAAAGGTGTTTACCCTTTCAAACAAGCACTGTCCGCCCGCCCTGTGCTACATTGGCTGTAGCATGCCTCTGTCCATCCGCTCTGTGCTACATTGGCTGTAGCATGCCTCTGTCCGCCCGCTCTGTGCTACATTGGCTGTAGCATGCCTCTGTCCACCCGCTCTGTGCTACATTGGCTGTAGCATGCCTCTGTCCGCCCTCCCTGTGCTACATTGGCTGTAGCATGCCTCTGTCCACCCGCTCTGTGCTACATTGGCTGTAGCATGCCTCTGTCCACCCGCTCTGTGCTACATTGGCTGTAGCATGCCTCTGTCCACCCTCCCTGTGCTACATTGGCTGTAGCATGCCTCTGTCCACCCGCTCTGTGCTACATTGGCTGTAGCATGCCTCTGTCCATCCGCCCTGTGCTACATTGGCTGTAGCATGCCTCTGTCCATCCGCCCTGTGCTACATTGGCTGTAGCATGCCTCTGTCCATCCGCCCTGTGCTACATTGGCTGTAGCATGCCTCTGTCCATCCGCCCTGTGCTACATTGGCTGTAGCATGCCTCTGTCCGCCCGCTCTGTGCTACATTGGCTGTAGCATGCCTCTGTCCACCCGCCCTGTGCTACATTGGCTGTAGCATGCCTCTGTCCGCCCGCCCTGTGCTACATTGGCTGTAGCATGCCTCTGTCCGCCCGCCCTGTGCTACATTAGCTGTAGCATGACTCTGCGCTGGTCACACAAGCCATTTCATACTGTATGATGATTTGCAATCGCCAACGGGTCCAGATATCTAGCATGCCAGATATGTCGGGGCCCTCTGGGAGGCACCAGCAAGCACTGGGATCATGCGCGACTTGATATCTTTAATCCGTTCAACACACAGCAAGCAAAACCTTTTAGAGTGAACGCCTCCGACTGTGGGGCTTTGCTCGACAAGCTCCAAAAAAGTGGAGTAGATAATCGGGGTGTAGTGTGAACTCGGCATCAGTGTTAATTTTATTTACATTGTATGCTGTCATAGCTAGTAGCTACAGAGCCGGTACGTGCAGCAAACTCTGGAGTGTTACTTGAGTCTGAAAGTGTAGAAATACGGGCCAGCCCTTATTATTTTACACTTTCAGACTTAAAAAGGGCCACAATTTTTGTATTTTTGTATTAACTTTGTATTTAGGGTTTCTTCCTGGAGGCTGAACCCTTGACAGTCAAACGGGCCAATGAAATAAACAGTAATATAGTGACATCACACTATCAGCCCCTCCCCTAACCCCTCCCCCTTTATCATACAACTACAGCTGTGGGTGCGGCTTCAGTTCAGGTGGATCACCACCCACCAGGGAAACCAGGCATACTTAATGAACTGGTGGGCGTGCCCACATAAAAACAACATTTTAACAAATACTGTACACTTTTTTGAAAAGATTATACCTCCTTATATAACAATAAGACCTGATGATCATGTTTTAGGGTGGAAAAAAATCACGGCACTCCATCTTTAATTGAACACTGTGGGCTTTACAGTGTGATCTAAGCAGTCCAGTAGTATAGGGTAGGAGGCATTGAGGTCATATTGTCCACTGACACAATGTCAGTGAACTCACAGCACCGCAAGGTCCACGGATCACGGGCGTTGAAGGCTGAAGACAAAAAGGTGTCCGTGCTTCCCTGGTTTCATCGCCCCTGCCATCTGGAAAGCCGTAGATCAGCTATTTTTACTATTCAACGTACCGTAAATATGGCCTGGCAGAACTATTACAAAGTTTAAAACAATGCCTCAAAACACATGTGTTGTCACGCGTCATTGTCGTTGTTTTTTCAAGGCACTGAGCCTTGTCCAGCAGTCTCTTTGATTTTATCATAACTTCTCTTTCATTGCTTTTGAGTGGCACGTTATGATTGTTGTCTCCACCAGGCCGAAGGCATGGGGAGAGAGTTTGTTTTGCACTCCGTCCGTGTGTGTGTCCGTGTGTGTGTGTGTGTGTGTCCGTCCGTCCTTCCGTCCGTCTGTTACCAGCTAATCTCCGCCACCGTTAACCCGGTCGATGCCAAACTTTGCACACACACTCCCTGGATGCCAACGATGAACCTCTGCCCCACATTTTCCAGAACGGCCTGTTATAGCGCCACCATGAGGCAGCTTTTCACATTTTTTACCTAAAACTGCACCGATCTGCGTGAAACGTTGCATGCACACTCCCTAGAGGCCAAGGACAAACCGTTGACCTGCATTTTCCGCATCTGCCTTTTATAGCGCCACAACAACTTTTTTGATATTACTCCTCAAGATTCTGTCCAATAATCTCACAAATCGTTACACACTATCTCTATGGTCATGTGCTCAAGTCGGATCTGTCCCATATTTCATATTCCATCCTAATTGGCTATAATTAGCTTTCACAGTTTGCAAGATTGCCCGTTTTGAACAAAAGCCTCAAATCATGAACGCAGCATGCAATTTACGTGAAATCTTTCACACATTTTCTTACTAGGCTGAGGAATATATCCCACCCTTTTCACATTGGCCTGTTATAGCGCCACCAACAGGTTGATTTTTGCTAAACACATTTTTGGAACAAAATGCCTCAAAACATGTTTATATTAATCCTAAACATTTTGCCAAACATCTCACACAGTCCTATCCTCCTGGTGGAGACCTGTGCCCAGAAGGGCACTTTTTTCTAGTTTCAAATTGAATTACATTGATCTGGAGATCCACATGTGAACAGCATGGCTCCATCTTCATTTATCTATGATGTCAGTCACCAGTGAGATAATCTATGACATTTGACAGCAGATTTGGGCAAGGTTTCAGCCTGATCAAACCAAATGATAAAATGTAAATAACATTATAAAAGATAATAGTTCAATAATATAAAACATTTGTAAAAACCAAATAAACAGTGGAGGTCCTTTCGTGGCCTACTGGTGTGCCCAAGAGATGTGGTCCAGTGATTAATGAGATCAGCTCCAGAACACACACAGACAGTATAGACAGACTCCCATAGACGGTAGACACCTGCAGAGCCTCACTGTAAAATGGATTTACTAATACTACTTGACGCACTATACAAATTGTGATGGACATTCCGTCAAATACTTTTGATGCGTGTGTGTGTGTGTGAGAGAGAGAGGGGAAGAGCAGAGATTGGTGAGCTTTTGACACCGTCTAACAGCTGTCCCCAATGGGGGAAAAGAGAGAGTGAGGAGAGAAAGAAAGAGAGAGGGGAGTGTGTGTGTGTGTGTGTGTGTGTGTGTGTGTGTGTGTGTGTGTGTGTGTGTGTGTGTGTGTGTGTGTGTGTGTGTGTGTGTGTGTGTGTGTGTGTGTGTGAGAGAGAGAGAGAGAGAGAGAGAGAGAGGGGAGAGAAAGAGGAAAAGCATTATCCAGTCTTGGTTACCATGCTTGAACCAGGCTAGTGCAGGAAGGTGAGAGAGAGTAGTGTCAAGAAAGAAGGGTGAGAGGAAAGAGAAAAAAAGTCCTTTACTTTTAGGATTGTCTAAGGTTTGTAGGAGAAAAGTTCGGTTGACACAAAGTGACACAAAAACAACTAATGAATGACAATGAAAAGCTCTTCCAATGAGGTAGTCCTTACAATAACATTTTCCATAGAGGGAAGAAGGGGAGGAAAAAAACCTCTGCTTCTTCCAAAACTTTGCTACTTAAAAACTTTTGACTGACAGACTGAGAGAATGGTATGGGAGTGAGAGGCGGGGCACTGAGGGAACTAGATGGCAGGAAAGAACACTGAGGGAGAGCGAGGGAGAGAGAGAGAGATGCATAAAGGTAGAAAGCACCCTGGGAGAGAAAGAAGCAATTCAGAAACTGAGAATGAGAGAAAGAGTGTGTATGAGAGAGAGAGACAGACAGAGAGAGAGAGAGAGAGAGAGAGAGAGAGAGAGAGAGAGAGAGAGAGAGAGCGCGGGGGGAGAGAAAATGTACATATTCCTCTCTTTACAGGGTGACATTCTCTCCTCTGGCCTGTCGTGAGAAAGCGAGAAAATGTGAATTGTGGGCTTGTAGCCTCCTTCTGATTCGTCCCAGGATACAGCGAGAGATTTTCTTAAAAAAGCAATGTGCCACTCCATGAGAGAGGGAGAGAGAGAGAGAGGGGGCAGAGAGAGGGAGGGAGAGAGATAGGCAGAGAAAGAGGCAGAGAGACAGAGAGAGATAGAGGCAGAGAGAGAGAGAGAGAGAGAGAGAGGGAGAGGGGCAGAGATAGAGAGAGAGAGAGAGGGAGATTGAGAGAAGCTACCACATCTCAATCACCGTTCAGGGCCTTGTACTGCAGCACCAGCATCAGACAGTCAGATAACAGCTTGCTTCTGGAGACACGCACACAGAAACAAAGGAAGCTCTACACTTGAGATATCTTGCAATAACTTTATCTCTAGGTCTGAGCTTCAACTTTCAGCTACAGTATATATTATTTACCCTGCAAGAAGTAATTGGTTCGGAAGTGTAATAAAATACTTGTTTTCACACATGGGCCACTAAGAAAGAATGCAAAGAACAAAAAGGGTGAACAGTGAACACGGGTTCCAAGTGTTCCAAGTGTTCAATGTAATACAGTTCAATGGCACAACATTGATGGTTGAATTAAGTTCTTAATGAGCGATTATAGGTTAAGAACATTCTTATAAGAAGACAATACAACTAACTAAAACCGCTTCTGCTGCACAATCAATTTTGCATTTGCAACCCTAACAGCACATTAGCCATATAGCACATTATACAGTCAAGTGGTTATTGTTTCCTCACTCTGAGGCAGCTAAGAGCTAATGCTAGCAGACAGGCTTGAGGTTAAGTGTGGCCAGGGGCCCCTTTGAAAGCTGCCAAGAAAAAGCTGGTGGCCCCCCCATCCCGCAAACCCTGGCCAAACAGAGGCCTCTTAGCCTTTAGCGCAATACAGCTAGCCTTTGTGCTAGCCTGAAAAAGTGCATTAGCCGCCGAGAAAAGAGCTTCCCTCCCAAACTCCCTTTGACGACAAGCAAAGCTCTGCTTGATAATTCAATCACTCTCCGCGCTGTGCACGGCGGACCCCAGAAAACCTTTTAAAAACCTTTTGCCCTGCACTCCTCTTCTCCTTATTCCCTTCGTCCATTAGGTAACTGTCCTATATTTTTCAGTGGCTGTCACTTACAGCGTCCGTTAGACGACAACGGACAGATGACGACAATGACATTTTAAACATTATAACATTCAGCAGTGAATTACGACTGCGGCCGTGCAATGCTGGGGTTTAGAAAAGAAGAAGAAAAGAAGCAGAACAAGCCGATAGAGATGTAGTGAAGGAGTGAAGAAGTATGGAGATTTAACAAAAGAGAGCGAGAGAGAGAGAGAGTGGAGAGGAGGTCAGCGAGAGTGGGACGAAGGGAGGGAATGGGGAAAGCCGGAGAAAAAGGGAGAGAAAGGAACGATGCAGTTGTTATCGTTTTACCCTTGTCTTGACTTCCTTGCGGGGGCTTTGAAGAAAAGCGGAAATAAAGATAGCCGCTGTGGCACATCAGAGAGAGGGAGAGAGATTTAGATTATGGTTGAGTGTTTACCATGCTGACTGCTGCATGGCTGCTGGGGACAGCTTGCTGGTGCTCAAGTTGCTATGGCCAAACTGCAGCTTAAAGCACTCGCTGCTCTAAATATATCCCATGCTGTAGAAAAGGGCTTTCTGTGACTGTGTGTTTTGTGTATATAATTTGGAGCGAGTCCATGTAAGAGATAGTGTGTGAGTCCTTATGGATAGAATAGAAAGAGGGTGTGTGTGTGTGTGTGTGTGTGTGTGTGTGTGTGTGTGTGTGTGCGTGCGTGCGTGCGTGCGTGCGTGCGTGCGTGCGTGCGTGCGTGCGTGCGTGCGTAGCACGAACTGTGCTCATTCCATTATATTTGTGATTATTAGCAAGTGTGTATGTGAGTGTCACTTCAAAAATGGAGCCATCCAGCGGATTATGGGTAGACAGCTTCCTCAAAAGGAGGGCCTGTATTTGCATAATCGGCCCGGGAAGCACGGGGGGAGAGGCCTTTAGAATGAATGAAAGAATGAGAGAGAAGGGAGAGAGAGAGAGGGAGGATGGGAGGGAGGGGGTGAGCCTACGACACTTGCCAAGACATTCTAGTGGATGACATTCCCGGGGACAGGATCAAGTATTCTGGCCAGGGATGTTGGCCCCGAGTGCTCTCAAAGCAAAGGGGGAAAGTAATGGGCAGCAAGTGAATAAGTGGAATAATGGCAGGGTCATGATAGCTCTGTCAAGCCTGAGGTAGAAAGAAGAACAAGATACAGAGAGAGAGATTGTGTGGGGCGACCCCAAAGCTGAATGCTGTGTGTCACACAGAAAACATTCCGAAGAGAGGGGAAGAAGAGAGGATGCTGGAGATGTGTAGAAAACTTGGCTCCCATGCACCAACTACAAATCAACCCATCTACCTATCTATCTATCTATCTATCTATCTATCTATCTATCTATCTATCTATCTATCTATCTATCTACCTATCTATCTCCTCCTTTTCTCCTCTTGGCATCTTACATCTCTTATCTCTGCCTCTTTCACCCTCCAATGCCATCTCAGGCCTCTCTCTCTCTCTCTCTCTCTCTCTCTCTCTCTGAATCACCTGCTCTGTCAGACCTGTGTTATACCTGCATGGCCAGGAGGGATGTTCCAGCTGTTCTGATAAATAACACACATGCCCATTGACCACACATGCCCATTGACCACACATGCATATTGATTGTTCACCTTATCACCTACCTATGGCAAAAGTACAAGTACATGCACTTGTACAGTACACACCCCTCCCCCGCCCCACGCACGCACGCACACACACACACACACACACACACACACACACACACACACACACGCACGCACGCACGCGCACACGCACACGCACACGCACACACACACACACACACACACACACACTATTAAGCGCTTTAAAAACCAATAACATGACTTCAAATCAATGATAAAGCAGAGCCTGTGCAATTCTTGCAGGACTGGAGCTGTACCATATATTTTACTTAGTTCTTGTTAAGATCCTATAGTTCTTTATAGGAGTTGTTGCAGTCAGCTTCTCTGCTTCCTGCCGAGTTGAAAATGACCTAACCTTGGATAAGTTTCTGAAGATAGAAGAAAGAACACTTTGTAACCATGTTGATGTGATATTTAAGTTCTGAACTTAATAATAAATTCCAGACCCTTAACTTAATATTTTGCCCGGGAAGCCAAACTGCCTAGTAAATCTCTTTTCTGTTTGGATCAGAATATTAAGATTCTGTTGTGCTACTTTCCTCTAGTTGTTTATATCTGAGAGACGGATTAGTTACAGCAGATAGGGCAAGTGGGTAATCTCTCTGCTTTAACAGACATAACGGTGTAACATCAGCATAACAATTAAAAACTTCATCATGATTACGAATAACATTGCCTAGAGGTAACATATACAAGTATGTAATTTTGCCTATTACATAATAAAACAATAAATACAGGATAATAGAAGGAGATCAGCCGGAGAATCGGAGCGGCAGGGGCGGTATTGCAGTCGCTGTACTGCACTGTTGTGACGAAAAGAGAGTTGAGCCAGAAGGCAAAGCTCTCGGTCTACCAAGCAATCTTCGTTCCTACTCTAACCTATGGTCATGAAGTGTGACCGAAAGAATAAGGTTGCGAATACAAGCGGCCGAAATAAGTTTTCTCCGACGGGTGGCCTGCATCTCCCTTAGAGATATAGGGTGAGAAGTTCAGTCACACGGGAGAGACTCGGAGTAGAGCCGCTGCTCCTTCGCCTGGAAAGGAGCCAGCTTAGGTGGTCCGGGCATCTGATTAGGATGCCTCTCGGGCGTCTCCCTAGGGAGGTCCTCGATGCACGTCCCACTGGGAGGAGACCCCGGGGCAGACCAAGGCGCAGATGGAGGGATTACATCGACTCACTGGCCTTGGAACGTCTCAGGATCCCCCAGGAGGAAGTCACTAATGTTGCTCTGGAGAGGGATGTCTGGAGCTCTCTGGTGGAGCTGTTGCCCCCACGACCCGACTACGGATAAGCGGTTGAAGATGGATGGATGGATGGATAAATACATAGTTTGTCCATCATTTCCCTGCATGTATACCAGCAGTTATCAGCCACTGGAGTAGTGTGGTGGTGTTTATCTGCACAAACATATTGTCCCCTCACTGAAATTTGGTTTATTTTGGTAAACGGGGATGTTTTCGGTCCCTGCCAAAGGCAAACAGTAAAAACACCAAACACAATGTTTGTTTTTGACGGGGACCAAAAACCTCCCCGTCTACCAAAACAAACAGTGGAAATGGAAACACCAAAAACACAGCCAGAGGGCAGTGTGTTTCTACCTCAGTGGCTGATAATGACGGTATGATGGTATAGAGCAGGTGGTCCCTGGACCACTGATGGTATAGAGCAGGTGGTCCGTGGACCACTGATGGTATAGAGCAGGTGGTCCGTGGACCACTGATGGTCCATGGAGGTATTGCATGTGGTCCCTGACTGACCATGCATTTGTTGATTCCTTTAATTTTCTTTCCACTAGTTGAGAAACTGTGAACCTGAATGACCTGGTGGTGACCTATGATGACCGTCCAAGTTGGAGGTCAATAAATTCAACAGAAATGGGGAGTTGCGATCTAAAGAGGGGCAAGAGCACTGGATTGTCTGGTCGACTCATTATTATTAGGAAATTATTAGGAGTCAATGGACCATTGGTTGAGAAACAGTGGGATGTATGTAGCAAGTGTTCCCCATGTCCCCACCAAACACAGCAGTGGTCCCTGGGTTTATTCTAAGTCAGGGTGGTGGTCCCTGGTTCACAATCAGTTGAAAACCCATGGTGTGTAGACTGTAGAGGGGAAAGAATAAATGATGTATCGTTTTGTTACATAATAACAAGGCAAAGTTACATGACGGAGAGTATCCGTATAGACATAATAAAACCGAAAATAACTTTTACACCACAGAGGACCTGACTGGGAGTATGCACACATGGGCCTGACTGGGAGTATACACACATGGGTCTGACATGGGAGTATGCACACATGGGTCTGACATGGGAGTATGCACACATGGGCCTGACTGGGAGTATACACACATGGGTCTGACATGGGAGTATGCACACATGGGTCTGACATGGGAGTATGCACACATGAGCCTGACTGGGAATATGCACACATGGGCCTGACTGGGAGTATGGACACATGGGCCTGACATGGGAGCCGTATGCACACATGGACCTGACTGGGAGTATGTACACATGGGCCTGACTGGGAGTATGCACACATGGACCTGACTGGGAGTATGCACACATGGGCTTGACTAGGAGTATGCACACATGGGCTTGACTAGGAGTATGCACACATGGACCTGACTGGGAGTATACACACACATGGACCTGACTGGGAGTATGCACACATGGGCTTGACTGGGAGTATATGCACACATGGGCCTGACTGGGAGTATGCACACATGGGCCTGACTGGGAGTATGCACACATGGGCCTGACTGGGAGTATGCACACATGGACCTGACTGGGAGTATGCACACATGGGCCTGACTAGGAGTATGCACACTTGGGCCTGACTGGGAGTATGCACACATGGACCTGACTGGGAGTATGCACACTTGGGCCTGACTGGGAGTATGCACACATGGGCCTGACTGGGAGTATGCACACTTGGGCCTGACTGGGAGTATGCACACATGGGCCTGACTGGGAGTATGCACACTTGGGCCTGACTGGGAGTATACACACATGGGGCTGACTAGGAGTATACACACATGGGGCTGACTAGGAGTATACACACATGGACCTGACTAGGAGTATACACACATGGGCCTTACTGGGAGTATGCACACATGGGGCCGTGGCAAAGAAGGCAAGACAACGCCTGCACTACCTTACAGTAGGTAGCTGTGAGGATATCCAAGGTCTTACAGAAGGTAGTATTACTCCGCATATAACACTGGTTCCCAAACTTTTTAGCTCAAGACTCAAAAAAAGAAATTAGACGTTTGCCCCGGGCGGGACCCAAACTAGTGGGAATAGCAGATCAAGCAGCGCTTTGTGAGCTTGTATCGGCTTTCTTTTCTTCATTTCTTTATGAAATCACTGAAAAAAAACCATTTAATTTTTAATGATAATGTGGGGGGCAATGTTATTTGAAAATAATAAGATATAGGGAACAAAAAAATAAAGGGGCCGATAAAAATGTGTCCGCGACCCACAAATGGGCCCTGACCCAGTGTTTGGGAACCAGTGTGCTCTATACCACCCAGAGCACCCTGACGAGGGCCAATCACAGTGTGGTATGAGTAGCTGCTCCAATAGGATCTGTGAGTTCCGCAAGGTCCTACAGGTATGCTACCTCCCATCTCTACAGCATAGACAGTGTTTCCACACCTAAGCGCAAAACGGCCGACAGCCGCGGACAGAAGAAGCTGTCCGCAGCTTCTTTTCCGAGTTTTTAGACAGCTGGTGGATGGAAAAGAAGCTCCACCTCCGCGGAGGAGAGCGTTTCCGGGAATCTGGCCGTCGCGGCAGTCGTCCGCGGAGGTGGAGCTTAATTTCCATCCACCAGCTGTCTAAAAACCCGGAAAAAGAAGCTGCGGACAGCCGAGAACGTCCGCGGCTCTTTAGTAAGTCTGGCAGCACCTAGAGAGTAGGTGCTTGGGGAGGGATAAGAGGATTATTCTGGAGGATAAACAGCACCCCAGTATAACAGACTGCTCATGATGCACGATGCAGACTGGTGAAGAGCGTGAGGTGTCTCACAGAGGCCGGGCTCAAGGCTTTAGGAACAGCTTACTGCCAGTGGTTCACAAATGGTTTTGCTCAAAACCCAAAAGTGAAATGAGATGTTTGCCCCATGGGACCCAAATGATCTGTTTGGGAATCAGTGGCCTAGCCCTAGACCAAAGCTCATTTACCTCATGGGGCTGATTCACAATAGCAGATGCAGGGTTAAATGGCCTAAACGAGAAAATAGCTCACTGTGACTCACCCACACAGCAATACTGCTCATATGAAAAATGTAACAACATAATAATACATATATTAATGCGCTATAGCTATACAGCACAGCTTAGTATGGCAGCATGACATACGATACAGCATAGTATAGTATTCTAGTGGCATCACTATATGGCATAGCATAGAATGTGGAACCGTAAGGTGCTGTACAGCAGCACAATATAACGTGGAAGATGTTTTAATAGGCTGTGATTAAGAAATAAAACATAGCTTAAAGCCTGCATGCAAGTGTAACTGAGTCACGCGTCATTTTCCCTCAATGTCTTTTCATCAGCAATGTCACATCCATCTCGGGAATGTAATTAAATGAGGAAGGCTCCAAGTGATATTTTACCTCCCAGCAAATTCACCCCCTTATTTATTGCAAATGAGGTACAGTACGTGGCGGAAAAAGACATTCAGTGAAATCAAACTGGGCACTAGTCAGGACCAAGTGGATATGTAGACAATGAAGGAATTAATTAATGATTTTAAAGTGCGGTTGTTGGGTGTTTGCTCGCTCCCGTGGAAATAAGGAATAGACGATGAAATTCCTTGTGGTCCATTTTTCAACCTCGCGGCACTCTGTAGTTAATTAACAAGGTCATTAACGCGGAGGCGAGTGAGACCTGTGCTGGCCCGATAAATGTGTTTTACATGGTGTGTTTAATAAGCATGCATCCTCCCCATCATAGTATCGGCAACCCACAAATGACTTTCCAATAATGACCACCTGCTCCCCAGAGGTGCTATATGCACGTGTGCAAAGTGTGTGTGTGTGTGTGTGTGTGTGTGTGTGTGTGTGTGTGTGTGTGTGCGTGCGTGCGTGCGTGCGTGCGTGCGTGCGTGCGTGCGTGCGTGCGTGCGTGCCAGTGTCAGTATGTGTATATAGTTGAGTGTGTCTGTGTGGTCTGCTGAAATGGCCAATATCTGTCCTTAAACATAGCCATGTGCTAGTAAGTACTTGGGTCAATACTGTAGCACTGAGAGAGAGAGAGAGAGAGAGAGAGAGAGAGAGAAAGAGAGAGTGTGTGTGAGAGAGAGACATTGGTTTGCTGCCAGAAGGAGTTCACAAGTGTTTCTCACCAATATTATCTTTATACTAACCACACACCTGTGTGTGTGTGTGTGTGCGTGCGTGCGTGTGTGCGTGCGTGCGTGCGTGCGTGCGTGCGTGCGTGCGTGCGTGCGTGCATGTGAAAAAGAAAGAATGAGACTGTGTGCATGGACAAATTCAATATCCTCACCTTGTTTGCATCAATTTGAGCCTGTGCATACGAATGGGTGATCGTAAGTGCATCTACATTCACTGTGTGTGTGTGTGTGTGTGTGTGTGTGTGTGTGTGTGTGTGTGTGTGTGTGTGTGTGTGTGTGTGTGTGCATGTGACGTGCGTGTGTACAAGCTTTTTAACAATAACAATCCACCACTGGCTGTGTGCTTTGATGCTGTACAACCGTTAACCTATGAAAATACCAATTAACTGTTAAAACTGGGCGGGTGCGTGCCTCTGTGTGTGTGTGTGTGTGTGTGTGTGTGTGTGTGTGTGTGTGTGCGTGCGCCTCTTTGGACAGACAGGTGGTTTCTCTCTGCTCTGGTGGTCTGCAGGAATGAAATAGGACAAACAGGGCACTCCATGGGTGGCACGCACACACACACACACACACACACACACACACACACACACACACACACACACACACACACACACACACACACACACACACACACACACACACACACACACACACACACACACACACACACACACACACACACACACACACACACACACACACACACACACACACACACACACACACACACAGTAACCAGCATTACCATATCCATATTTACTCATACACAGAACATTCCACCTTGGGCTGCTTAACGGAAAGGGTGTCACTCATGTAAACACGCGCACACGCACACACGCTCACACACACACACGCTCACACACACACACACACACACACACACACACACACACACACACACACACACACACACACACACACACACACACACACACACACACACACACACACACACACACACACACACACACACACTTCATTTGCCTGGGGCCTGGAAGTACCCTTTCATATTTCCCTTTGTTGGCCGTAAAAGAACATTCACAAATGGCAATACCTCCCATTGTAAGTGAAAAGGCCACGTTGGCCTCAGAGACAGAGGTGAATCCTCTGAACCTATAGCAATTATAGCAATTATAGCACTATGTATGCTGGAGGAAACACCAACACTCTGCAGGGAGAAGCCAATTAGCCGTGCGTTGCAGCAGGTATACTGTAGCCTGCTAGCTCAATTCATTATAATCCCTCGTAAAGGGTGCTAATGTAATAGCATGGTGTTGGGACTGGCTGCAGAGGAGGACTTTAACCCATGTAGGCCTGACGTCGAAATTTAAAAAAATGTCTTCTAAATCCTGACAGTTTTCTGAAATACCTATGTTTCTGTATCAGTGGTACTCAATATTTAATGTCAAGGACCTCAAAAATTACATGTTGTTCCAGGGACGCCCCCAGAGGCAAAACGTTCGCTCTGAAAGAATATATATTCAAAGATTTGTGCCGCATTTTCACGATTTAAAAAAAATAGCAGACCTACAAGCTCGTAGCGCCCCACTCGGTGGCGCGCTATGAGCTTGTAGATCTGCTATTTTTCAATAGCTGAAGTATAACATAATGCTTATATAGTTAAAACACCAAAAAGGGGTTCCCGCCCAGACTGGGTTAATGATAATACCGGGATCAATAACCAGTGAGTTATCACCGCTCAGGGTTCTCATTCATACAGGCGGCTGTCGCCCGGGCGTAATCGAAACCGCTAATGACGAGGTGCGTGCATGTGGCCCTGCATGCGTGGCCGCGTGTGTGCGCACAAGTGATAATCACTTTCTCTTTGTTGTGTAACACAATATGTGTGCCATGCGCACGGCTCGCGCCTGCATGCGCGCGCGTTTGTATATGAACACGTCCGCGTGGAATTAATCACACTGTGTAAAAATACAATATTACAGCACAGTCGGCACGCAAGGGTCTGCGTTTTCATTATCTGCGTATGTGTGTGTGTGTGTGTGTGTGTGTGTGTGTGTGTGTGTGTGTGTGTGTGTGTGTGTGTGTGTGTGTGTGTGTGTGTGTGTGTGTGTGTGTGTGTGTGTGTGTGTGAGATTAATCTAAGGCGATAATGCCTGGTTAACTAA
>NC_136805.1:24210434-24217934 GCF_951216825.1 Electrona antarctica
CCAGTTGAAGCGTGGCTATCCCCAAAATGGTCCCAGTTTGCTCAGGGAATGTGCGTGCCCGAGCGGTTGAGTGAGCGAGCAAACAAAAATAAAGAGAGAGAGAGAAAGAGAGAGAGAGAGAGAGAGAGAGAGAGAGAGAGGGGAGAAATACAAGCAGGGGATTTAACAGGGTTTAGGCCGTCCTTTCTCTGGTATTGTGAGGCGAGCTGAAAGCCCTTATTTGCGCGAGGCGTCGGGCAGGGTGAAGTTTAGCAAGGCCATTTTTTATCTTAACGACACAAGGACAGAGAAACGGAGAGAGGGCAAGTCGAGTCAGGAGAAGGTGGCTTTGATGACTGCCGTCTGGGGCTGTCAGGAGTGGCGATAGTGGTGATAGGGGGTTGCCGGTGGTTCTGCAGCTCTCATACGGAGCGCAGAATCACTCTTCCACTCTGCAGTAAAGCACTTCCAAGGAATGTACAGCTCACATGATGCCAGTACGATAGCCCTCTCCTTGGTTTGGCCCCCTTGGTATCCTCCTCTGAGTCTTTTAGTGTTTACCTACAGAGAGAGAGAGAGAGAGAGAGAGAGAGAGAGAGAGAGGCTGTGAGACTTGAGTTTGTAAGTGACAAGTTAAAGAGGCTCATTTCCCCTTGTGCGTAAGATCTTGAGCAAAACAGTTATTTTCTTTTTGACACTAATTAATGGTAATGTCTCATCTGAAATGTTGCAAAAACACACCATCCGGCTTAATTATCTAATGGAGCATTAAAACCATGAGCAGCAGTGGGTGTGTGATGTGTCTTCACAGCTCTGTGCTGATACACAGACTCATTAACAACTGCGAGAGTGCAAACATGAGGGGAGAGGAGTCAAGGCGTACATGAAAACAGCAACACAAAAGAAAACTTTGCTAATTGCAGTTGCGGAGGAGGAGAAAAACCCATGAGGTGTTCCCCGAGGACCCACTCCGTGTCCACTGGAGACTTCCACTTGGCAGTGTGTTTACTATGTGGGCTAACACCAAGATGTGCACGTGTATAATTGTACAGCTTACACTGGGCCACAAAACACAAGACTGACTCTACCCGAGTCTGTGCCTTGACTGCATTCCCTGTCTTTCTGGAGGCTGTCAGTCAATCACAGTGTGATTGATATAACAATGTTTACATACATTTAAAGGACCACTTCACCACTTTTCAACCTATCTTCATATAGTAGGTCCTCACAAATAATCATGAAAAAATGGCGCAATTTTTTTCTACTCTGTCTGTGTCCCATGGAAGGGCTGTGGGCAGTTCAGAAACCGTCTTCCAGTGACCTCATCGATGGGGAATACAAGCTAATAGAAACTGCAGGCTTACTAGTCCTGAAAAGTTGCAATGCGAAAATGGAAGCCATCGTTCTCACGATAATGAAAATCTAAACATTTTTGTAAAAAAAATCTTGTTTAAAAAGAAATCTGCCTAATGATGATGTCACTGGAAGACGGTTTCTAAACTGCCCACAGCCCTCCTATAAGACACAGACTGAGTAGAAAAAAATCGTGCCATTTTATCATGATTATTAGTGAGGACCTATTATATGAAGATAGGTTGAAAAGTGGTGAAGTGGTCCTTTAACATTCTGATATTCTGATTCAGTCCAATTAAGTACAATACATATGCTTAGGACTTTATAGTGTTGATGCTTTGTGTGCACATATTTGGCATTGTTGCAAACATTGTTTTATCAATCACAGTGATTTATACATAATGTTTAATATCAAAATATTATAATAGCTATAACATTCTATCACACCTTAATAGATAATTCCACAAACAAATAACTGTATGACCATGAGGAAATGAGGGGAAATTCTCTCTCACACACACACACACACACACACACACACACACACACACACACACACACACACACACACACACACACACACACACACACACACACA
The DNA here is from genome assembly GCF_951216825.1 of Electrona antarctica. Taxonomy (NCBI): domain Eukaryota; kingdom Metazoa; phylum Chordata; class Actinopteri; order Myctophiformes; family Myctophidae; genus Electrona; species Electrona antarctica. Next base: position 24,212,365 of record NC_136805.1, read on the forward strand.
CACACACACACACACACACACACACACACACACACAGTGTGTTTACACCTGTAAACCTGTGATGCGACAATAAAATGTATTCTGATTCTGATTGACAGTGACTGAAACTCAGGCCCCAAATTGGGACACTGTGCACTCATTGCTCTCCTGGGAGAGCCTATTGCACAACAAGAGTACTAATGCTTCGTTTAATTGTTAATTACGTTTAATATGCATTAATGATTAAACCACCAGTCCAATGATGGATCCAGTCAGTGTGCTGTGCCGACAGGGGCCCGGGAGCAGCCATTGTTTAACTATGTTTTGTCTCGGGAGTTTAGCAACACATTTCACCTATTTTCCAACATGTATCGCAAATATAAAGCTATTCAGATGTGTTGGTAAATAACAGACAGACAGACAGACAGACAGACAGACAGACAGACAGACAGACAGACAGACAGACAGACAGACAGACAGACAGACAGACAGACAGGTAGGTAGGTAGGTAGGTAGGTATTCCCAACGTGCATGGTCCCTGCGTAAGTGCCTGTCCAGTTTTCAAAAATAGACAAAATAGCACATTTATATCGGTACCCAGCTATAAATGAGATTTCATTTCAGTATTGTTTTCTGGCATATATACAGTACTGTAACACATCAATTGCAATGCCAGGCATGATAGAACAGGGAAAATGATGTATTCCCTTTGGAACAACTTGTCATTCAAGATACTGCATTCAATTTCATATCAGACTCAGGCAAAATGAGAAAAGAAAGAAGAACCATCTTCATTGCACTGCCGTAGCTGTTAGCTATATTGCCAGGTAGCTCTGCTGCGCATCTCGTTACAGCCAAAGCACTACATAATTCATACGCACGGACGCTTTGATGAAAATTATATGACTTCATACTTCTGTTCTGACCATAATGACCCTCTTTATGAAGCAGGGGATGTAATGCAATGCACAGGCAGTGTACTGTGAGAATACTTGATGCCAGTTAAACAAAAGACTAATTTCTAATACACATACAGTACGCATACACGCACACGCACACGCACACGCACACACACACACACACACACACACACACACACACACACACACACACACACACACACACACACACACACACACACACACACACACACACAATTACTATAGCCTACTTCTAAGGACATTATTTATGAATGCTATTTGTAACCATGCCTGAACGTATACATAGCTGCATGCCGGGGTTGCACACCAAACATAGCGTAGCAGCATGACACGTTGTGAGCTTGTAGATCCGTTATTTTCAGTGTGCGACACCAGCGTGTAACAATGTATAAAAATCAGTGTTTGTGTGTGTGTGCGTGTGTGTGTAGCATAGAATGTGATGATTTTGATTGGCTGAGCACGGAATGTGATGATGTATGATGATAAGAGCGCTCCTCACTTAACACGAGTGTGATTTTTTATTTATGAAATACTTTTGAAAAAAATGTTCTAATTGTTTTTAATTGATGAAAAGTTGTGACTTTTTTGTTCATACTTTTTTTAATCTGTTGAAATAATAACAATAATATTAAATGTCCGAAACAGTGCTCTAAATGCCCAAAGCCTTAATCCTCCTAACCCTAACACCAACCTGAATATTTTCCTAATTGTAAGCCTAATTCCCCAAATCCTTTCTTTCTTTAAACAACCACAATACTTTGTAAGGACCAGGAAAACTGTGTGCTCACACAGACTATTTCTCAGATTCTACTACAGTATACTTACAAACCACATAAATGGTTAATAAAATGGTGCATTTATATAGCGCTTTTATCCAATGCGCTTTAAATAGATTGTGCATTACATTCACCCATTCACACACACATTCATACACCGATTGCGGCGGAAGCCATGCAAGGTACAAACCAGCACATCGGGAGCAATTTGGGGTTCAGTGTCTTGCCCAAGGCCACTTCGACATGTAGACAGGAGGAGCCGGGATTCGAACCGCCGACCCATGGATCATTGGACGACCTGCTCTACCTCTTGAGCCACAGTCGTCCCAACACTATACTGCAACACTTACATTTTGGCCATCACAAGCACACCTCTCTCACCCTCCAGTGACTGACTGACTGACTGCAGAAATGAGACGGAAAATATGTAATGTAGTAAAATTCTGTAGTAAAACTCCACAGGCGTGCGACATTGAGAAAGCGTCGAGCGACACTTTTTCCCCCCAGTTTGAGAACGCGTCAGTTTCGTCAAGTAACACTATAAATTAGCCACAACAGTGAAGGTAAGAGCCTCAGAATGACTGGCTCTTCTCCCAGACCCCACAAGACTCAAGACTATCGAGGCTGCATTTGATTACAGCTTCACACGCCCATCTATGTCTGCCTGTGTGAGTGTCTGAAAATTTACTCTATATACATGCTGAGTGAACGGTTATTTATGGGAATGAGTTTGGCAAAAAATATGTGTGTGTGAGTGTGTCACATTTTATGAATGCCCTATTTTATACACGCAAAAGTATTGAAAGTAGCTTATCTACATATAGCTGATCCGGGCTCACAAGGCCTTGTCCTGATACGACGTCCTGATACGATCTATTAGCTCACACGACGTGTGAGCTAATAGATCTGCCGCTTTTTAAAACATTTCCAATATTATGAAATGTTTTGCCTATAATGACATGTCCAAAATAGTCTGTCATTTAACCAATGAAAAGTATTACGAGTTTAACCCATTTAGGCCTGACGTCGAAATTAAAAAAAAGTATTCTGAAAGAATATATATTCAAAGATTTGTGCCACATTTTCACGATTTTTCAAAAATAGCAGATCTACAAGCTCTACAAGAGCTTGTAGATCTGCTATTTTTCAATAGCTAAAGTATAACATAGTTAAAACACCAAAAGGGGTTAAGAGTTTCTGACCAACTTATAACTACATTGGAACAAACAATTTCTTTAAAAAATAAATAACAACTAGAAAAAGTGCCCTTCTGGGCACAGGTCTCCACCAGGAGGATAGGAGTGTGTGTGATGTTTGGCAAAATGTTTAGGAGTAATATAAACATGTTTTTTTGTTTGTTTGTTTCTTGCAACAATTTTCTTCATTTTGTTGAGGAAATGCAGAGCCAGATCACTCATAGCATCTCTGAGGATAGAATTCTGGATGAGCAGGACATGTGCAGCATTTTGTACAAAACGGGCTACTCCTGAAAACTTTGGAAGGCAATCTTAACTAATCAGTGTAGAATCTGAGAAATCCAACAGGCTCGTCTTGATCACATGACTACAGAGATCATGTGTACCGATTTGCGTGAGATTTGGATGAAATCTGTGCGACTAACATAAACAATGTGTTTTGCAGAAATCGGCCTCATGGTGGCGCTATAACCGGCAGATGTGGAGGAATGCAGGGAAAATGTTTTTCCATGGCCTCTAGGGAGTGCACATACATAAGTTGTCGATGCAGTTATAGGTTGTTATAGCGCCACCGTGAGGCTGATAAAATAGAAAAGCTGAAAAAAATAGTGGCATGTCGTCCTCGGCCTAGTGGAAATGTGCGTGTATAATTTCATGGAAATTGGACACTGTGTTTGTGATTTGTGGAATTTTGTTCGAAACGGACCAATCATGTGAGCTTTGGAAGCCAATCTTAGCCAATCAGGATGGAAGATGGAAAATTGTGCAGATCTGTGTTGACTATGTGGCAGCGGTGGCCGAACGGATAGCGGCGCGGTCTAGATACCGGAAGGTTCCCAGTTCGAATCAGCCGTCCGACACGTTAAAATTACCACCGCTGAAATGCCCTTGAACAAGGCATCAACCACTACGATGAAATGTGTTCTATGAGCAGGGCCTGGCTGGAAACAAGTTCTTGAGCTTAGCCCAGATACCCTGGGTAAATATAGATTTCATTTCATTTCATTTCATTTCATTTCATTTCATTTCATGGAGATAGTGTATACCGAATTGTGTGATGTATGGATACAATGTGTACGAGTTATCTACAGAAATGTGTTTTGCCTAAATCGGCCTCATGGTGGCGCTATAACAGGCCGTTGAGGAATATTTGGGGCAGAGGTTTGTCGTTGGCATCCAGGGAGTGTGTGTGCAAAGTTTGGCATGGATCGGGCCAACGGTGCCGGAGATTAGCTGATAACGGACGGACGGACGGCCGGAAGGACGGAAGGAAGGACACACACACACACACACACACAGACACACACACACACACACACACACACACACACACGGACGGAGTGCAAAACATACTCTCTCCCCATTCCTTCGTCCTGGTGGAGACAATCATTTAAAAAAGAAAGTTACTAGTAGATTTGTATTATTATTTGTTTACTTTAGTAAACATGTGAGTACTTTTTCCACCACTGCTGAAAAGTTAAGTTTTTTACAAGGTTAGGATCCGACAGTGCTGATTGGTCACAGGCTGCTCATCCCCATGCAGTCAACCAGCTAGCGTGTATAGCGCCATGATACGTCTCTTCATCAGCCTGAGAGCTGCCTTTATGGGGCGAGCCATGTATTAAGCGCCTTATTTTTATTGATCGCCACCAAAGTGCTCTCCAATCACCCTGTCGCTGTGTGCCGGACGGATGCACGCGGGGCTACTGTTGTAAAAAGTAAAGGGGCAATACAGAGAGGGAGTACAGGGGTGGAGCGGGCCAGTTATGGGGGCTTCTGTGGGACTTGTGGGGGCAAGGGGCGTGTTTGTATTAGGCAAAGAGCTTTAATAGCATTTTTTAAAAGCCCAAGGGAGCAGGATATTGTTTCATTTAACTTTTAAAGCCCCCACCCCCCACCCCCCCTCTCTCTCTCCTGTCAAGCCACCTGTTTAACTAGTTTGGATTTAGAGTCACGAGAACACCCCATTCATCCATCTCCCAAACTATTTTACATTATGTTTGACAAAAAAAATAAAACACATCACAGTTGCGTAGATATGGTTGGACAAAGTGAAAAACAAGGATAACAACATGGCCTCGTTTCCCGTCTTTATCTTGGCTGGAGCGAGACGTTGACGGAGAATGCCTGGTGATGATTTCAACAATGAGATCGGTGTTTATGCTTGGGAGATATTCTGCCTAAGTGCACCATCAACAAACAATTAAAAGAAAGCAAAGAGCAGATGGGACATGCACACGAACATCGACGCTGAGATTCATCGTGCTGACCGATTCACATGACAGAGCCCTGTACAGTGGCAACGTGCAATGATATGCCATGCATTGGCATCATCAACATGTAAAATACAAAAGCATTGTCGGGCACTGTGATTGGAGCGGGGTGAAAGTCGCATTTTGAGGTGTGATGTAGCACCCATGGGCGAGCAGAATCTGAGCACCGAGCAGAAAGAGGAACCAAACCAACTAGCGTCATTGGGGAGAGGCAGGAAATGGGCCAGTTACCTCAATTTTATCATCACACCATCTTGCGTCAGAGGCCATATCGAACCGTAAGCCTGAGCTATAGTCCTCTGAGATAAACATCTGAGCTTGTTCTAAAGTGGTGGCATATCTCAACGCAAGAGGCTAGGATCTATCTGTCCCAAGCTGAGTTTACAGAGTTCACACAAGAGGCTA
>NC_136805.1:24222934-24227934 GCF_951216825.1 Electrona antarctica
GAGTTTGAATGAATGTAGAATTATGTGCAGGATGTAATTTGTATATAGATGGGAGGGGACTTTGAATAACTGACTTTTATGAATAATAACAAACAAGAAATGATGACACAGTCAAATTTGTCAGGTGAAACAAGCGCTGTCTCCATCTCTGCCCCCCCCCCATATTATTATTATTATTATTATTATAACGTGTATGTTTCTGTGTCACAACCTTGCGGCCGTTCCGACGTTCTGTTTGTGGTTCAATCACAGCTGTTGTCACTTCGAGCTGCGGTGTTAGAGTGGCCGCGGTGCGCTAATATTGTATTAGTCGGAGACGCTTTCCCAGGGAGCGCTCACTTCCGCAGTGCGGGGCAGGGTTTAGGCGGCAGCCAATCATGACTAGGTTGCTACTACGTGATTGGCTAAACAAGTTTCAGACTATACCATTGACTTAGGGGGCAGTCAATCATGACTAGGTCGCTATTAAAAACGGTTATATGTCAGTTTTCCCCTGCCATAGAAGAGGATGGACTGCCCTCTGGCAGCATCCTCTCTGAGAATAGTTCAGTTACTTACTTGAGCACTTTCCATTCTCAATCTCCATATAACTGGTCCTTGTGAATGTTCATTATATGATAGGCTATACCATTTCTGCCTACTCGGTCCGTGTCTCAGAGGAGGGAGGAAACATATGCCTTCTAATGACAACAACAATGTTGTACATTCTATGGGGAGTAACATTTGCAAAGTAGTTTGACTTTCAAATAGTATGTAATGTGTGTGGGTGTGATGGGCGGGGTCATCCCAGTGGGCTATGCTATATGATAATGTACCGGTATGTAGGCAGCCTTCTTCATTGTTGTTCATACTTTCAGTTTGGACATGCATACAATTGGCCATGCAGTATACAGCTTATTTTCAAATATTCTACCACTCATTTTCTTTTAATTTTGAGTAATAATACAAAAACAAGTCTGAATTTTTACTTTCTCTAGGACTAGAGTGCATTAAAGAGAATACAATGAGGTTCCAACTTTTTTATCTGACAACTGATTTGAATTATATGGAGGAATATGCCAAAATTGATAAATCAAGTAATTTCTAGGGACATGTGTCCCTAGAAATTACTTGTAGCGTAGATATAATTTGTAGAATAGATATAACTTGAATCATGTTTGTTTGGTTAAGAGTAACTCAATCCGTGAGTACTTTTTAGTGACCTACTTCTTTGGATGCAACATCTAGGGCATTTCTTATTATTCACATGTTATTGAAATTGCAGTGCTTCCACTGTAACACAATTTAATAAAACATTTGGCCAGATTTTGTGATTATTTATTAACCATCTTGATTAGACTCACAAATATGAAAAACAAAATGGTTTTATTGTATATTTATTATACTATTTAAACTGACAAGGGCATTCTAAATTCATAATTATATTTGTCAATATAAGTTATAGTTGCAGTTATACGTAGAACAAATTTAAGTTGGCAATTAATTGTGAATTGTCACACAAATAATTGTGATTAACGATTGTGTTTTGGCATTGAACATACTGTATGAATGAAGAATAACTTTCTGTTTGCCTGGTCATCAAAGAATGCATAGGGAAAATACAACAAATAACTGAAATATACAAAGAAATGCCTGACATATTCATTATTATTTTTTACTTTAAAAAAGGTTAAAAAACTAAGTGCGGAAATAGCTGATCTACAAGCTTACAATGCGTCACAAAGCCGCGATTATGTAATAATTGTGACAGGCCTAGTAGAGCATTGAAAAATATCAACATTGCCATATGATAATCCATTATCTGACATCAGGCTATGGTCTGAGTCAGAGTCTGAGTGGTTTGGAGAAGGTGAAGGCAGAGGAGTAAGTGGGGGCTCGTCCTCTTGGGTGACAGCCACGAACTGCGGCGCAGGGAGACTAAAGGGTGCTAAGTGCACATCCGGGATGGTCAGAACCCACCTCCGTTTTACCAGTGCCCCCCGTGGGGTGAAGCCACTTGTCAGCAGAGTGGGCCGAGTGACATTTCTGCCTCCCCTGAAAAAGGTCAGGCTCTAATTATCTCAAATGCCAGCGAGCATTGCACCTGCAAAATATAAGCCAACGGATGAGCTGTGTGTATGTGTGTGTGTGTGTGTGTGTGTGTGTGTGTGTGTGGGTGTGTGTGTGTGTCATGGATTTATTCAGTCTGAATACTGTTGTGGTTGTGTGTGCAGAACTACAGACCATCTGCGCACAAATACACGCACGCATGCCCGCATGCCCGCACGCACGCACGCACGCACGCACGCCCGCACGCACGCACGCACGCACGCACGCACGCACACACGCACGCACGCACGCACGCACGCACGCACGCACGCTCACAGAAACCGTGCTTATCCACGTCACGAAAATCCTTAACAGTGGACTGCCCACTCTGCCCTTAAAGAGTATCACATGAAGACATTTAATGACTCTTATCTGCATCACATGGTGGGCCCACAACCCCAGGAAAACCAGCAGCTTCCAGGAACATCCATGTAAAAATAGACTAGCGTACCTACATTGATAGACAGATTATAGAGCTATAGATAGGAAAGAGCGGCGTGTCCGCCAAATATGGGTCAGACTCATCACCACGCGCAGCCAGCGGCCCAGATCTCCCTTCAACTTATCAAGGCGTAAAACCAGCATAAAACCACAAGTATGCATGATGAGCGACAGCATTATCAGGCATAAAACAAGCACAATTATTCCCGGGCCAGGGTGCGATTTGCGGTAAAATAGAAGGCCTATCTGGCGTAAAGTAAAGTGGCATGTGGTGTTTGATTTCATCTGCTCCACTGTAACCGTTTAGCTCTGTCAATATTTGTGGGGGCTATGGTAACGGAATGCACCCACACCCACATGAACATGCTGCCCGGCGCACACGCACACACACGCACACACACACGCACGCACGCACGCACGCACGCACGCACGCACGCACGCACACGCACGCGCACGCACACGCACACGCACACGCAAACACACAAACACGCACGCACACACACTCCCACACATTGCAGAGAAAGTCCCACATACATTCGAAGGAGGTGGGAGAGACAAAGGGCTATAGATCATCAGTGTGTGCGTGTGTGCGTGTGTGTGTGTGTGTGTGTGTGTGTGTGTGTGTGTGTGTGTGTGCTTTAGCGCATGCATGCACGCCACCGTGCTCGCTACTTGCAACTTGTTCATTGTGTCCAGGCATTTTTTCTCTCTCTCTTTCTTTTTGTTGTTTTCTTTTCTTTTTTTTGTGGCATTTTCTCTCGTTCTGAGAAAACACGAAGGGCTGGTCCCTACTGTTTACACAGCTGGCTCCGTGGAAAGGATTGCTTAATATGAAATATGAAGAGAGCAGAGAGGTGAGAGGGAGCGGGGAAGAAAAGAGGGAAACTAGCCAAGAGCGGAGCTGGAGGAGTGGGTGGTGCTGGGGGATAATAGGCGGACACAGAGAGGGAGCTAAAGGCTAAATGTACTCTGGATAGAGAGACTGCGAGATATACAGAGACAAGGGAGGGCGGGCTGGGAGTGAAAGTGAAATTCCAAGGGAAACAACGTAGAGGAGAGAGATAGAGCGGGGGGGGGGGGGGGGGGGGGGTGTGGCGAGTAAAAGAACACACAGAGTGAAGTGAGAAAGAATACAGACGTGCGAGCCAACAAGGAAGAGGGCGAGTGGCGAGGCAAACAGAGTCAACGCAGAACAAAAGCCCTGAGGTTCTCTGTCGGGGTGTTAGCCATACGCCCTGAGGTCTGGGTCTGGTTATTCTTCTCCCATTAGCCACACAGCACTTCCACTACCTCATCAAACCTGTGTAGCTGTCCCCTTCCTTCTCCTGCACATTAAAACGCAGAGGAGGGCCCTGCTGTATGTACTGTATATCTTACACCCAGCGCAGACACGCAAGTGTCATTGCTAGTTTATAACCAAGGCTGGCAGCTGGCATTTTCATGCCCAGTGCCCAGATTGTGTAAGTACCAAACGCACTTGCGCCCAGTGGGTGTTGGTCAGGCAAATTGTTGGCGCATTGCTGTCTTACATGAAGTGAGAAAAATCAGAAAGCGATCAGACCTTTATAGACCAGTATTATTCTTATTAATAGTGATTGATAAGAATACGAAACGTGTGCATCTTTGGGCACAGCATGAACAAGACAGGGAACTGGGAGTAAATTTCAAAAAATACACTTTACTACTGTCAGTAGTATCAGTAGTCTACTGATAGTACAATATAGTATGTTCACGGACCACTCATCTTGAAAGAATTCCTTGAACCCATACCATTCTGGTTTATTATTCTGCCAATCACACTGTCAATTTAATTTACAGCAGTTTTAACCAATATCCATTTCGAGGCTCTGACTCATGGCGTGCGCAGCCTCCCAGCCACGCTTCAACATTTACATAAAGAGCCCAACTGTGAATGAGAATGTGATGATTAAGATGATGTGCCAAGATATCACAGATGTCTCTTGGACATAAACGAGGACACATTAGGAAGGTGTGATCCTGAACTGCATGCCAAAGTATAGGCTATGCCAGCAGCAGCACTCCTAACCTCTTTACACACTGCGCCCTACTTTGAGTCCAGATCATGCGCCATCTAACGAGCTAAATTGGAGCTGGACACGCCCTCAAAAACACTTGAATGTTGCGAATGTTCGCTTTGGACCTTTTACCATCTTGCTTCATAGATCATCTAAATGGATCCCAGGGTGTAAACATGGGCCCCAAAAGGGCGTGTTAAAAGAACCCTTGGGATTTCAATTCAATTCAATTTCAATTCAATTCAAAGGGCTTTATTGGCATGAGAAAACATACGTTTACATTGCCAAAGCAGAAAGCACAATACAACAATACAGCAATACAATCAAAACAAAAAATGTCACTGTGTATGAATCCCTCGTTCCCTCAATCCCTCACTTCAGGGCTCCATATCCATTACAACAGTATGCAGATGATAATGCACTTCTACACGTTCA
>NC_136805.1:24230434-24233626 GCF_951216825.1 Electrona antarctica
TAGAGTCCTGTTTACAGAACGCAGCATATCTTGGAGTGGATTCAGGCCTGCAGCAATTAGACCGAATTCAATTACTGACACAACGGCATGGAGGGGGAATCCACCATATGCACAGCCACGCACACACGCACATGGCGTGGAGCGTCTAAACGCGTGCATGTGTGTTTTCATGGGGTTCTGAGAAAGAGACACACGCCAATACAATTGAAACTGGTTATCGTCGGCTGTCATCTCTGCATACTTCCTGTTCAACTGTGGCTCTTCCTTGTGACTGAATTCAGTGGTTCAATTTGTACAGAATCAAATACAAAAACAGATGGGGGGGCATTTTCTCAACCACACAAGCCATATATATATATATTCACACCATTTTACAAGTTTAATACAAGTGGTTAATCAGACGAATCGATTCAGTCTATTAGAATGTTTTGTGCCGATTTGTTGATAAATTAAAATATCGATTTATTTTCTGTTAATTGGCCAGCCCTCTACAGATACTGTAGTTGTGCTACCATACAGCTGCGCACGCACGCACGCACGCACACGCATGCGCACACACAGCAGGTCAGTCAAGGACCCTACTAAATCAGCCACCTCTTTGCACACGGCTGGAGCACAAGCTCTGAATAGCCTGCAGGGTAAAGTGACACCATAGGGACCTCCTGGTCATGCATGGATTTCACTTGTATGTGTTCAATTCCTTTCGCCTCAATTTCCTTTACAAATACTCATTTGAACACGAAGGGAGAAAGAGAGATGGAAATCGATGGAAATAGTACAATATAAATATAAATAAACGTGCCTGTTTATTTTCTCTCTTTTCTTTTGTATTTTATAATGAGTTTTTCATGTATTGATTGGTTTCTAGGACAACTGTAAAATGTCCTTGGGTGAATTTAAAGGCGATTAACTATGGAATCGCGCATTTCCCGTCAGTTTGTGTGTCGGGCACGTGACATCACGTGACATCATCAGGGATGGAGCATGTGACATCACGTGACATCATCAGGGATGGAGTTCCATCATCAATATTAAGCCCATATATGGAGATCCCTGATATCATCAATATTGGTCAGCAACTCGTTGATCCCTCCCCATCCATCCTTCCTCTTCAATGTCTCCCTTTTGACTGATACCTGTCCATTTAAAGTCTAGACGGGCCTGCCCCAAAGTTATTAGTGCAGCCGCACCCGGCAGCCGGCGAAAACTAGAGTTCTTAACAGGCCCGAAAATTAAGATCTTACCCCCCATGCCAAAGGGCCAGCGCTCGCCCAGCAGTCTGCTGCCACCCGCAGGCGCCCTTTAGGGCGAGGTCGCTTCTCGCCCTCAGGCGTCTTACTGGTAAATAAAAAAGTATAATTTAAGTTATTATTATATAACTAAAATGGCATGCAACCAACAGCAAGAAACACAACAAAAAAAGATCGTGATTAGCAACAGTAATTATCGGGATACGAAACCACTCACACTTCAAGGCTGATTTATAAATCGTTTCACCCATCTATACATTACAACAATTCTCATGTTGAAATAGATTCTGAAGTGCTAAATGTCCACATGCTGGTCCTGTTGAACCTACTGTCCTACAGTGACATAGAACGCTCAGCACTGACCATGATCATACGGTGGACACTGTTGTTCCCCATTCACAGCATTGACCATGCTCATACGGTGTTGTTCCCCATACACAGCATTGACCATTCTAATACGGTGGACATTCACAGTAAAAGCAGTATTGAAACATCGTTCTTCCCTACATATTAAAACACATTCCCTGCAAAGATAAAACCGTACGTAGCCTGCCAAGGCGTCTTTTATTTCAGTGATTTCACTATATTGCGCTCGTATGCAACATATGAATGCCTCTTGGTTGTTCTGCGATCGAGTAAACAGACAATGAACTGGAAACAAGATGGCCGCCCCGTCCACCTCCAGTTGTTCACATTTATTTAATAAGAACATTAATATTATACAACAATCCTTACAGTATGAGTTGGGTCCTTCATGGGCATGTGGTGGTTGGTTGTGTATCTACTCCCCAGTGGTGGGACTTTTGGGGAAATTAGTGTACAGTTGGAGGCCATCGATATTGTCCTTTTCTTTTTGCTGAGGTTTGCGTGATCTGCGCAAAAGGACAGTTAACCCATTTTGGGCGGGAACCCCTTTTGGTGTTTTAAACATTACGTTATAATTTAGCTATTGAAAAATAGCAGATCTACAAGCTCATAGCGCGCCACCGAGTGGCGCGCTACGAGCTTGTAGGTCTGCTATTTTTGAAAAATCGTGAGAATATTTATTTCAGAAAACTGGAGGATTTAGAAGGATTTTTAAAAATTTTGAGGTCAGGCCTAAATGGGTCAAATGATTAGGGACAATATCGGTGGCACCCAACTGTAGTTGGACGTCGTTGACATAACAGCCTTGAGCAAACTATGTTGTCTGCATGCCGTGTCCTTCATGCCCTGAAGGGGAATAGCGGGAATATCTACTGCTGCCCTCAGCAAGACAGCCACACCAACGGCACAGTATGTGCACTGCAAATCCTCAGGTGTTCATTTAACTCTGTGAGTGTACAACTACAAATACACTCTCAAATAGGGTCAGGAAGGCTCAGGGTTTTTCAGCGTGGGGCATGCCGAGATCGCCTGGAGCTCAACCCAAATACGCGTGTGTTTTTACGTGCATGTTGTGCGTGCGTGTGCACGTGTCTGAGCGAACACGACCTGCTGCCAGAGTATGTGAGCACACAGTACATGCCCCCCGACCCGGTCTGACCTTTGTATTCCAATTTCCCGTGTACCTTTTAAATGTGTGTTTATATTTATATTTGTTATTGTGCCAGTGATTATTTTTTGTGGCCGTGTGACGTGTGTGTGTGACGTGTGTGTATGTGTATGTGTATGTGTATGTGTATGTGTATGTGTATGTGTATGTGTATGTGTATGTGTGTGTGTGTGTGTGTGTGTGTGTGTGTGTGTGTGTGTGTGTGGAATTCGGTGGAGACTGGAGAAAACATTGTTTTTTGGGTCCGAATGAAGGCATATGGCCACAGGCGACATGCCATGACCTTCCTGCGATTCTAACCTGCGTCACATGGGCACGCTTCTGGTCCTCGGAAATAATCCACCACGGAGGGATTAAGAAAAGACATAAACCAACCACGCAAACACATTTCGACGGTAAATCTGTGAA
>NC_136805.1:24233826-24293826 GCF_951216825.1 Electrona antarctica
GACAGCGACAGCCGCTGACGGCCCTCGTCCAAACAAATGATTCTGGGGTCGAGGTTGCAGGAGGCTCGCCTTAAGCCTGAGTTATAATACGGATAGTTGCCACGCGGGTGTCGCGCAGACCGAAATAGCCCCGATCTGCAAGCGCGCGACATGTCACGGCGCGACGTGATGTAGAGCTTGCAGATCGGCTGTTTTCTTCGCGGTTGCGCTACACCTTGCGTGCAACCCAAAATCAGGGCGTCATGAGTCGACGTTGGCCTCGCCTATAGCCTGTGGCCCCTGCACTGCATTAGCTAGCGGCACACATGCACAAATAGACACGCGCACACACACACCACACACACACACACATCGTCTCTGTCGAGTGTAAACCTCATATGTCCACAACGGGTGACTTTTCAGGGTTCACATAAAAAATAGCAAAATTAGCAGATCTACAAGCTCGAAATTCGAGCTTGCATATCTGCTACTTTTGTGTGACGCTGTAGTACGATCAAGTAGGGCGTTGATTTACGAGAAAACACAAAGTAAAAATATGGACATAAGAGGTTTCTCGTCAAAAGAAACATGCGGTAACATTGTGCGCGCATGCATGCACGCGCCTTGTGGAAAGAAAGCTACATTAAAAGAGACTCTTCTATGACCACCTCCTTCCTTTAAGAAAAACACATTTATCAGTAAGGTTGGGGGGGGGGGGGGGGTGTTGATGGAGGGAGGGGGAGGGACGGGGACGGGGGGGTTCCACAGTGCTGTCAAACCCCCTCCCCCCTTTGGGTATGGAGGGAGCTCTTCATCTTGGTGGGGGGAAACAGTACTCACACAAAATACACAAACTATAGACACACACACAGGCGTGTGTACACACATAGGCTATAGGCACGCACCACACACACACACATGCACACACATGCGCGCACACACACACACACACACAACACACACACACACACACACACACACACACCCTTCACAACTAATCAGATAATGGGGTTAAACAGTGGTTTAAAAAAGCCAGGGAGGCACAAAAAAAAGAAGCATGCAATGAGCATGGAGACGTGTGCACGCATCAATTAACCCAGTGTCTTTAAGGGACATCGAGAATACCACGTTAGATCCAAAAGATTACCTTCGCTAGAGGCAACACTCTGCAACAGCCCCCCACCCCCCCGACGCACACGCGCACACTCACACACGCGCACACTCACACACTCACACACACACACACACACACACACACACACACACACACACACACACACACACACACACACACACACACACACACACACACACACACACACACACAGCAACAGTATGAGCTTTCCTTGCCTTGAGTTTGGCAGAGCTAAGTATAGATCCATAAACTAGGCCAGTCCCTAATACCGGAGGGCAAAAAAGAGAAGCCTATAGTTTTTCTTTTCTTTTTTCATTTAAAAAAAAAAACAGAACCTTGAATTAAAGACTAAAACGAAGAAGAAGGGAAAGCATTGCAGAGAAAGGCGCTGGGAAGGACCTACGGAGAGCCAGCGGTCCCTGAGCTGCGAGCGCTGCAACGGCAGATGAATACAATGTTGCCTGTGATCCCAGCGTGAGAGAGCTGATGAAACAACAACGCAGGACAACATCAAACGCTTTGCTAATGCGCTCCGCTCTGCCTGAAAAACAACAGAAGAATGAGAGAAAATAAACAATTGCCAGTGGTTTCTTTCAGGACGCACTCCTCAGCTATAGAGTATATATTTGTGGAAGGGCGGGAGAAGGTGGGGGTCAAAGAGATAGAGAGATGGAGGGAAGGGTGAACGATAAAACATTGATCAAAGATTACAGCGTCTTCACGGCGTGCGGAGGGAAGGCGGCCTGGTGACTCCGTGCTTGTTGTGACACCATCACAAACAATCCCTTATTAATATCCACTATATGGAGGTGCCCTCAACGGCACAGTACAGCACTTGCCCTACATGCATCCATCCCCCACCGCGCACGCGCACACACACACACACACACGCACACGCGCACACACACACACACACACGCGCACACACACACACACACACACACACACACACACACACACACACACACACACACACACACAGACACACAGACACACAGACACACACACACACACACACACACACACACACACACACACAACTGTTAAGTGATCCTCTGCCGGCCTTTATCGCTGAATTCATATTACCGACGCTCTCTCCATCAGCATTCACTCACTTGATAAATGTGTTCATTGCACATCCCCACCCCACCCCACCCCACCCCCCCTCCCTTCAACATCCTAAACCCCGTAAATATAAAACGGCTGTTGGTTGGGGAGGTGGAGTGTGTGTGTCTGTGTGTGTGTGTGTGTGTGGGGGGGGGGAGGTGGGGGGGGGGAGGGGGGTGGATAAGAATGAAGGGCAGAAGAGGGAAAAAACTGAGGGTAAGCCATGCATCACGTTGGAAAGGCCCTTGAGAACGCTTTCAATCTTTCAATCAATATTCAGCGCGAGGGCTCGTGTATGCCATCATTAAAAGGAGGACGCTTCCCTGTTTATTTATCATAAGGACGTGCGGCTGACAGCTTCCTGTAAACAAGCTGTGTGCTTGTTTGTGTGTGCGTGTGCGCGTGCGTGTGCGTGTGTGTGTGTGTGTGTGTTTACAATATTGTAGATAATGCACTATGCTTTCATAATGCTCCCATCCCCGCATGAAGGCCTTTTCTGTCCTCTATGGAAACAAATGGTTGTTCACATATACACATACATACATATGTTATGAATGTCTCGCATGCATGTCCTCTGATTTGAAGTGTTTTGTATGATGGGCATGTCACCAATGGACTAATGGATAGGACTATTCAAAAATGCATTTTAAAATGTATGCAGCATGACTGCATAAACAAAAGCTGGGTATATTGAATGGATAACTACTAAACAACAAACTTATAAGATGAAAATAAACGAGCACAAGGTGAACAAACACAGTTGAAAAACTGTATGGCTTCCCTTTGAAGTCCCTAATTCTCTGCAACTGTGCACCTGTGACACCCCCAAATAAATAGGCTGTGCCATGATTTCCTGCCTATATGCCCAGCAACATTACCGCACCTTCCCATACACACAGAGTAACAAACAACATCACGCTGGCTACAACAGAAGCACTTTCATGACACCCCAACGTGCATGTCTTCTTGGTGTGGGAGGAAACCGGACCACCCGGAGGGAACCAACATGAAGACGGGGAGAACAAGCCCCACTCCACACAGAAAGGCTCATGGCGGGTTCAAACCCAGGAGCTTCCTGCCAATGCATAATTCATGGTGACTGGAATAAGCATTAATAATAACTGGAAGCAAATTAATTTGCAGTCCCTTTGAAGCTTGGTGCATGGTCGGTGTAAACATTCAAGTAGATCAAATTGTCCACTAGTATGGTTTCGTCATTAGTTGTACTAGTGCAGTGCTCGTTAAGAGGAGCACCTGTGGTGGTCTGAGTACTTGGAGTTTGGTTGTCTATATGAGCAAGTCACCAATCCTCAAAGCTGATTAAGAGATGGGAGAGACTCCTGGATTCATAGACAAGGTAGTCGACTTGAGTCAAGATTGGCGAATTCTTTGCTGAATGTGAGATCACCAAGCGATTCTGTGTTGCAGCAGAGTCCATGGACTCAGGTTAAGTTTCGGAGCGTAGTCTCTCTAGTGTCTCTAAGTCAGTCAACAGCACTGATGACATCAAACACATCAGAGAGGAATACAAGGCTTGATGAAGGAGTAAGGAGATAGGTACGCTTTCTTTCCACCTATTGTGTTTACTTTATTCCAGAATGGATGGATGTATATGGATGGATGGATGGATGGATGGATGGATGGATGGATAGATGGATGGATGGAAAGTAGGACCGTGTGCAACAAGGCACACAGTAGAACTTGGGGGGTTCCAGGGGGTCCCCAGCAAAATGTGTTTATCATCATCACAAACATTTTAATGAGCACTTTATCCATATACATGTTGGCTATTCAAAAATAGCAGATCAACAAGCTCACAGCGGGTCAGTTCGTGCCGTGCAGCGAGTGTGTATATCTATCAAAAATGTTTGGCACAAAACATTTTCAGATGGGGTCCTTATTTGCAACAAAAACAAACTAACTGGTCTATAGTGTGTACATAATTCGTTGCCTGGCTGAGTGTCTGGGCTCGCTGGGCTGATCAAACCAGAGCAGGTGGGGGTGTCCAGACAGACAGACAGACAGACAGACAGACAGGGTGACCCACAGACGAAGACAAATGGATCTAGCAGGGGGTGTGTGTGTGTGTGTGTGTGTGTGTGTGTGTGTGTGTGTGTGTGTGTGTGTGTGTGTGTGTGTCATGTGGTAATGGACACTGACCTGCTGGGATCAGGCCTGCCAGGGAGGCAGTGTGGAGGGGCCCATTCCTGCACATGCCCCTGGCCTCTGAAACCTGACACTAGCCAAACAAAAAGTGCTGGACGTGCACACGCCCGTGCACAAGCACACGCACACACACACGCATGCATGCACACACGCATGCAATGCACGCACGCACACACTTCTAGCAGTCAGGAAGATCTGATGGGAAAAAAAAGAATCCGACATTCCACAGGTTGGTCCACATCAGTGGGGTGCCAAAGGAGAAGACAGGAGGAGACAGAATGACTGAGGAAGACAGAGTGTCTTCCTCAGTGTGTGTGTGTGTGTGTGTGTGTGTGTGTGTGTGTGTGTGTGTGTGTGTGTGTGTGTGTGTGTGTGTGTGAGAGAGCGTGAGCGTGAGCGGCTGAGCGTATCTGATAGTCAGAGTTATGCGCTGCTGTAGGCCTGCCTGCATCAATGAGGGATGGAAAGAAACATGATCTAGTCTGCTGGAATGTGTACACAGCCGGTCTGCGAGATATTGACAAAACAGTCGTATTGCGAGGATTGTTGCTGAAACGGCGATTTAAGGCGTAACACACAACCCGCACCATTGCTTCAGAATCATATAGACGCTAATGATATGAATCAGGTGCAGCTGCAGCTGCAGCCACACATAACGGGCCAGAGGATTCTGCGCAGCACCGTAACCGCACAACAAACAGTCATTTCGGACACATTTCTACGTTCCGCCTTGAACATCAAACAACAACCTTCTTTGCCGTTTTGATACAGGTACGTCTGGGCATGTGTGTGGCAGAAACATATGAACTGGTATGTTTGAGTGCGGACAGCAGTGGTTCTCAAACTATTTCAAGTGAAGGACCCCCAAGTTGATATGTATTTTGACTGCGGAACCCCATCTGAAAATGTCTTGTACATGGTTAAAATGAGTGCTTAACTGATTGTGACGCTATATTAACTACTTTTGCTGCTCCCCTGGAACCCCTCCAAGGACCCCCGGACGCCCTGGAACCCCCCAAGGACCCCCGGACCCCCCCCCCCCCCCCCCCACCAGGACCATTGGTTGAGAACCACTGGCGTACAGTATGTGTGTCTGCGCGTGCCATGCATCATCTGACTAACCATGACCGTGTTGGAGGCTGTGGCAGCCATAGTGCAGTGCAGGTGGAGCAGTAAGCAGCCATAGTGCAGTGCAGGTGGAGCAGTAAGCAGCCATAGTGCAGTGCAGGTGGAGCAGTAAGCAGCCATAGTGCAGTGCAGGTGGAGCAGTAAGCAGCCATAGTGCAGTGCAGGTGGAGCAGTAAGCAGCCATAGTGCAGTGCAGGTGGAGCAGTAAGCAGCCATAGTGCAGTGCAGGTGGAGCAGTAAGCAACCATAGTGCAGTGCAGGTGGAGCAGTAAGCAACCATAGTGCAGTGCAGGTGGAGCAGTAAGCAGCAGCAGCCATAGTAAGTGCAGTGCAGGTGGAGCAGTAAGCAGCCATAGTGCAGTGCAGGTGGAGCAGTAAGCAGCAGCAGCCATAGTGCAGTGCAGGTGGAGCAGTAAGCAGCCATAGTGCAGTGCAGGTGGAGCAGTAAGCAGCCATAGTGCAGTGCAGGTGGAGCAGTAAGCAGCCATAGTGCAGTGCAGGTGGAGCAGTAAGCAGCCATAGTGCAGTGCAGGTGGAGCAGTAAGCAGCCATAGTGCAGTGCAGGTGGAGCAGTAAGCAGCCATAGTGCAGTGCAGGTGGAGCAGTAAGCAGCCATAGTGCAGTGCAGGTGGGGCAGTAAGCAGCCATAGTGCAGTGCAGGTGGAGCAGTAAGCAGCAGCAGCCATAGTGCAGTGCAGGTGGAGCAGTAAGCAGCCATAGTGCAGTGCAGGTGGAGCAGTAAGCAGCCATAGTGCAGTGCAGGTGGAGCAGTAAGCAGCCATAGTGCAGTGCAGGTGGAGCAGTAAGCAGCCATAGTGCAGTGCAGGTGGAGCAGTAAGCAGCCATAGTGCAGTGCAGGTGGAGCAGTAAGCAGCAGCAGTTGCTGCTGTTGTTCAGAGGAGCTCTTCCTGCACGCGCTCACTCGGGGCTCGGCAACAGGAGGCTATTTTATATAGTGTTTGTGACAGCTTTGCGGTAATAATGGAGCCCGAGCCCCTGCTACTGCAAGTGGCATGCTCAGTCAAGTGAGACTTTGCCTAGGAGAAGACACACTCGCACACACTCACGCAAGCACGCACACACGCACGTGTGAGCGCGCGCACACAAACTGCAGGCATCCTCCTCCATGCCTAATGAGACCACTGGGAGACGAGAGAGAGAGAGAGAGAGAGAGAGAGAGAGAGAGAGAGAGAGAGAGAGAGAGAGAGAGAATGGGAGACAGTAAAGTGAAAAGAAGACAGAGGAAAAATAACCTTTTCTTTTTCTTCTCTCTTATTCTCTTTACTTACTTACTTACAGGAGGAACAGATTGAAAAGGAGACGAGACCTGGATTGTTGCCAAGCAGACATACTGTAGGAGGTGGAGTGTGTGTGTGTGTGTGTGTGTGTGTGTGTGTGTGTGTGTGTGCGTGCGTGCGTGCGTGCGTGCGTGCGTGCGTGCGTGCGTGCGTGCGTGCGTGCGTGCGTGCGTGCGTGCGTGCGTAAGCACGCACGCACGCAGACAGACAGACAGACAGACAGACAGACAGACAGACAGACGTAGGCTTGGCAGCGGGTGGTTATGCAATGTACACAACAGCAGTGGAGGGAGCATAGGGTTGGGGAATCAAAAACTCACGGGGTGCATACATAACTGGAAGTGACACCCAAGTGCAACAAGAAACGATGAGAGGGGCAGCGTGTTGTGGTGGTGTGTGTGTGTGTGTGTGTAGGTGTGTGCAAGGGGAGGGGGGAGGGGGGTAGCTTAACACATGCCATCCAAAAAGAAGAGAAAAAGAAGAACAAAACAGACAGGGAGAGAGCGAGTAAAGAAAAGCATACATCGGGCGTACACAGCATCCTCACCTGAGTGAGGGGGGGGGGGGGGGGGGTGACGCAAACAATAAGAAACCAACAGCCGAATACCGAGGGGGAAGAAGACAACGCCAACACACTCCGCCTCCATCCATGGAACCACGGAGTCATCCGTTCATTCAAGCAGGTGCACATTGGAGGCTGAAAGGAGGCTACTAGTATAGTGTGTGTGTGTGTGTGCGTGCGTGCGTGTGTGCGTGCGTGCGTGCGTGCGTGTGTTAGAGTAAATAAGTCTAACAGTAAATAAAGCTAAACTACTACTAACAAAACTAAGCATCCGTATTGTAGGGAACGCAGACATGGTTCGCTCGTAGGAAGACCAAAAGAGGCCATGAAACATTGACCAGACAGTCAGATCACCACCATCTGATAAAGCCTCCATGGGCTGGTTAGCGCTGTGCTGTGCTGGGCGTGCAGGGCAGAGCAAGGCACCATGTTGTGGGGAATGCCCCGGGGTCACAACAACGTCGCTGACAACGCCATTTGCCAAGCAGGCTGTATACGCTCGCAGCCCATCGCCTGGCGAGCACCTTTCAACACTCCAGTGCTGATGGCTCGTTGGATTACGCTCACTGTCAAGGCAAGCGAATCCAACAACACTAGAAATAGAATCCCTCACAGACAGTACAACAGAACAGGCCTCGGGTGAAAAGACCTCATGTTGTTTGTCGGGTGGAAACCTTGTATTGTATGTCCAAACTGTATGTCACAGCGCTTGCAGATCTGCTACTTTCACTATGTTTGTGAGACAATGTTGTGTGACGAAGTAGGGCATTCATTTACCAAAAAAAACATAAAAAGTAGGCCTGGGCCGGCCTAGCGGTCCAGGTTCGACTCCAGATCCCGACGACCTTTGCTGCATATGACTCCCCATCTCCTGTCAGCTTACTGTAGTGTACACTATCAAATAAAGGCAGAAAAATAAAATATCTTAAATAAATAAATGAAAAGTAGAAAGATACAAGGTTTCTGCCCGACCATATGGCACTACTGTATGTCATGACCTGGTGACTACAAGCACCACACAGGAAATGACTCACTGACGGCACAATGTCAGACGCCTAATATTGTGGACGTACAAGTATGACAACAACTGCACACATTGGTTCTCCTCTCGTGTCCTGGGGACCCAGACTGCTTCAAAAAAAAAAGGAGAAAAAAAAAAGTTTTCATCCAACCCTGTAGAAACCACTGGTTTTCATTATATCATCTAATCGGGGAGTAATTTCGACCACGGGACGTCGCCGAGTGAATACACAGTCGAATAGAAACCCAGCAGTGCTCCACGGGTCCCCAGGTATGGAGGGTCTGAGGATATACGCATCAGCCCCCCGTCCCCCCAGACATACAGTACATTCAACATTCATGACGCTATCTCCATGCGCAATCCGTCACTTCACGTTATTTGCCCGTGAAGCTGAAGCCGGAGCGGACTGGTCCAGCATTGTGTGGGTGCTACAGGGTATAACAGAGCACATGGTTGTTATTAACCAGCAGACTTCCTGGGCAATAACTCCTGAAGAGACATGTTCGCCTCTGACAGCTAGCGCAGCCAATTATAGCGCGTCAGCACACACACACACACACATACACACACACACACGCCCGCACGCACACACACACATGCGCTCGTGCACACACACACACACACACACACACACACAAGAAAAACACACATGACAGCCCTCATAGTGATAGAAGAGGACAGTGTCACACCTCGCTATTAAGACACACACTGCATGCACACACACACACACACACTCACTCTACATTGAAGCACTCGATACCGTCACACGAACATGCTTCTTATTATTCAACAGCAATGAGTCAATGACTATGCACAGACTTTGTGTTTTTTACATGACTCTTGCCAACACACGGCTCATCGTCTGAATGAGACGTTTAAACATGTTGCTTTACAGCGCCGTTGGTAAACACAAGGCCAGCAGAGGTGAGACAGAGACAAAGGCCTTCTGAATGGTCAGAAAATGCTACAGTATGTTACTACAGTTGGAGGCCATCGATATTGTCCTTTTCTTTTTGCTAGGGTTTGAGTGATCTGCGCAAAAGGACAGTTAACCCATTTTGGGCGGGAACCCCTTTTGGTGTTTTAAACATTGTTATAATTTAGCTATTGAAAAATAGCAGATCTACAAGCTCATAGCGCGCCACCGAGTGGCGCGCTACGAGCTTGTAGGTCTGCTATTTTTGAAAAATCGTGAAAATATTTATTTCAGAAAACTGGAGGATTTAGATGGATTTAAAAAAAATTGAGGTCAGGCCTAAATGGGTCAAATGATAAGGGACAATATCGGTGGCACCCAACTGTATGTTACTATATATCGTCGCTGTCGGCCAGAAACCTCTTATCTCCGTATTTAAACTTTTTGTGTTTTTTCGTAAATTAACGCCCTATACTTGATCATGCTACAGCGTCACACAAAATGATCAAAAGTAGCAGATCCGGCCCGGGGCAGGCCTAGCGGTTCGGGCACATAGGCTGGTAATCCAGCATGACAGCGTGTCGCCGGTTCGAGTCCCGATCCTGACAACCTTTGCTGCGTGTCTTCCCCCCCCATCTCTCTCCCTGTTTCCTGTCAACCTACTGTGATCTATCAATAAAGGCATAAAGCCCCAAAAAATATCTTTAAGAAAAAAATATCTTTAAGAGAAAAATATCTTTAAGAAAAAGTAGCAGATCCATATAGACTCAAATGCAGCGTTTTGGGCTTGTAGATCTGCTACTTTTGAATTTGAATCCTGAAAAGTAACAGTTTTGGACATATGAGGTTTCCATGACAGAGAGGATGACACAGATGCTGTCCTGGTTTGAATGGGTTAAATGACAGGTCTTCAGTGTGATCAAAACACACTGCAGTCTGCAGGGCTTTTAGAGTTACCTGTAGAATTGAGTTTGCTGCAATGACATTTGTAAATATACACACATCTGGGACACACATCTCCACATCTGGAACCAAGCAACTGGTATAAGCCATGCACTCTGTCTGTCTGTGGCCTGGCTAACTGAGAGGGCACCTAACATGGAAAGTATTGACATGATCTAAAATGTATTAACCATTTTCAAACTGACCTGTTTTAGGCATATCTTTATCGCATCATCAAAATGTTCATACATTTCCAATGTAAAAATAAATCACAAATAGCAGATCTACAAACGCATTGCAATGCAGCGAGTTGTGAGCTTCATGATTGGCTATTTTCACTCAATATAGTTGTGTGTTTGAAACATACGGCAGACTTTGTAACCATTACCGTCAATTTATGATATTAACTAATGTGCAACCTCTAGGCAAGCCTAAGTAATTAAGCCAAGTTAAGCCTAAAATAATATATGCTTTCTTTACGTGACTCTCACCAACACAAGGCTCATCTTTAGAATGCGTCTTGTTTGCAAAGAACATTATGATACCTTTTCACTGTAATACACACACAGGCTGGGTTATCCAGAAAAACCTCAGTTCCCAGACGCTGGAGAGGAACCCTCCCAGAAAGCATGTCAACCGCTTACCCCGGGCCCTATACACGTTTATATACAACTCCCTTGTTCCATTTCCCTCTCTCTCTCTCTCCCTCTCTCTCGCTCTCTCTTTTCCACACATTTTCCAGTGCAGGAAGGGCCCTATATAAATGTATATAATACATCAGCGCCTGCCGTCATCAATTTCTACTCCTCTGTCTCTCCCCATCCCTCTCTCGCTCTACCCTTTTCTCTCCATGTCTCCTATGTGTCTCTGGGGTTCCCAGTGGCTGTCCGGAGCACATGTGCTTTTATTTACCCAGGCCGGTGAAGCTGTATGCGGGTCCACGGGGCGGAGAGTGGAGACTGCGAGGCTTTTGTCTGTGGCAACATTAATCAAGTGTCCTTTAACAAAAACAGAAACCCAGATGAGAGACAAAAGGAAGAGACACGGGGGGTGGGCCATCGGGGGAAAAAAAGGTAGAGAGAGAAAGAGACAAGGGGAAGAAAGAAGAGGAGAGAGAGAGAGAAAGTTAGAGAGGGGAAGGGGGGTTGGTGTTTGACCCAGATCCAAGGCCCTTCAATAAATCAAACAGCAACAATAACAAGCAAAGTTTTCATGTGGCTCCATTGATTAATCAGGTTTTTCTTTCTCATCAGGAGGGGAGGGGAAGCAGTGACGTTTTTTTCTTCTTCTTCTCCGTCTCTTATATTTTTCCATTCCCTCGTCCTGCCTTTCTTCTGAGACTGTGGCTGAGAAGGTTTTTATTTTGTATTTTCTTTTATAACCTTGGGGTAAATTGTCGCTTTTGTTTTGGGAGCTGGGGGCCAATCCCTGTTGAGTGTGAGGTCTTAACTCCCATGCTCAAACAGGGTGGAGGTTGGTTGGAGGTGGGAGGGCTGAGGGTGGATGTCAGAGGGTTGGGGTGGAGGATGAGACAGGAGGGTGGAGGGGTGCAGTGGGAGGGTGGAGGATGAGACAGGAGGGTGGAGGGTGAGACAGGAGGGTGGAGGGGTGCAGTGGGAGGGTGGAGGGGTGCAGTGGGAGGGTGGAGGGGTGCAGTGGGAGGGTGGAGGGGAGGGTGGAGGATGAGACAGGAGGGTGGAGGGTGAGACAGGAGGGTGGAGGGGTGCAGTGGGAGGGTGGAGGGGAGGGTGGAGGGGTGCAGTGGGAGGGTGGAGGGGTGCAGTGGGAGGGTGGAGGATGAGACAGGAGGGTGGAGGGGTGCAGTGGGAGGGTGGAGGATGAGACAGGAGGGTGGAGGGGTGCAGTGGGAGGGTGGAGGATGAGACAGGAGGGTGGAGGGGTGCAGTGGGAGGGTGGAGGATGAGACAGGAGGGTGGAGGGGTGCAGTGGGAGGGTGGAGGATGAGACAGGAGGGTGGAGGGGTGCAGTGGGAGGGTGGAGGATGAGACAGGAGGGTGGAGGGGTGCAGTGGGAGGGTGGAGGGGTGCAGTGGGAGGGTGGAGTATGAGTGAAGGTGGTGAAGGCATATGAAATGTTTTGATGTGCTGAGACAGAGTATCCACAAACGAACGACGCACACGTGCGATACAAATATCTAAATGTTGACACAAATACACATTTATCTATATAGCATATTATACTGTAGCATACAGTATATATAGCCTATAGTGTGTGTGTGTGTGTGTGTGTGTGTGTGTGTGTGTGTGTGTGTGTGTACACAGTATATATATGCATACTGTAAATGTAATTTTATATACTGTATATATACTAGTATATACACACATCTATTATGTTTTACAGGCACAAACGTATGCACACACAACATGCACACAAAAAATTGAGGCTAAGCATGCTGACACACACACACACACACACACACACACACTATACTATACTATACACCTATATCTATACATCATATACTGTATATATACACATGTCTAAAATACAAATTGACAATGTTTTACAGGCAGGCACACGCGCATGCACGCACATACACACACATTATCCATAGGACAAGCCACGGCCACAGGATGTGAAGTAGTCCTCGGAGACTCTTTGCAAGGTGCCGATCAATGGGCATTGAGTGTGGACAAGGAGGCCACGCGATCGATTGGTGGCCATTACAGAAATGTGCCCACTGGGGCCTGAGAGTGGGAGTGTGTGTGTGTGTGTGTGTGTGTGTGTGTGTGTGTGTGTGTGTGTGTGTGTGTGTGTGTGTGTGCGTGCGTGCGTGTAGAGGGGGGGGGGGGGGGGGGGGGGGGGGGCGCATGCTGTCACTTGAGTTCATACATGTGCACATGTACACACACACACGCACACCACTGAACAACTGGCCACAAAAATCCACGCATTCACACACACAAAATCACCCCACCGACGGCCTTGTTTCTCATCTCTCTCTTTATCTCTGTGGCTTTCTCCTTTCCATCCATGTGTGTAGATGTCTGTCTGTCTGTCTGTCTGTCTGTCTGTCTGTCTGTCTGTCTGTCTGTCTGTCTGTCTGTCTGTCTGTCTGTGTGTGTGTGTACAGTGTCACCAGTAGTACTGTCTGGGCGGTGCCAGAGTCAGAGGAGCAGCTCCATATGATCCTAAGACTCTCAGTCACGCCCTGCCCACCTCCTCATGGAGAGAGCACTGACTGTTCTATTCTCTCCGTCACGCACGCACGCACGCACGCACGCACGCACGCACGCACGCACGCACGCACGCACGCACGCACGCACGCACGCACGCACGCACGCACGCACGCACGCACCATAAGACACTCAAAGTGGCACCGGCAAAACAAATGCGGAAAACACATTGCGGAGAGAGAGAGACACACATAAACTGTACAGCTGGAGAATCCGCCATTGTTGTTACTTCCCGTTTCACTTGATTCAGCCGCTGGTCACGCGCTAAAGCTTTAAACTTATTACTGACACGCTGTTACACTTCTCTGTGTAAAAGGCAAAGTAACGAGGCATCGACACCTGTAATAAAAGAGACTTAGCCTTAATGAAACTGCTCTAGGCTCTATAGCTTTGTTTACATTAACCAGGCATGTACATGGAGACTATTTGCCTTTCTTCAGATTGCTGTGGAAAACCAATATACCTACCTAGACACACAAGAACACACACACAAGAACACACACACACACACACACACACACACACACACACACACACACACACACACACACACACACACACACACACACACACACACCACGTGGCCCATTTGAAAAGGCCATATAGGCTCTCGCCAGTGGCAGACGAATAAAAGCAATGAGGCAGATTCAGACCTGGCGCTCAAATCTACCTCCAACTCCAGGAAAAAAATAAATACTGAGAGAACCCGCGACTGCCAGAGATTCACAATATAACACTAGATTAAACCTTCCTCCTCCTCCTCCTCCTCCTCCTCCTCTCTCTGCTCCTCATCCCTTTCTTTCCCCTCCACCCCGTTGTTTCCTCCTCCTCCTCCTCTCCCCCTCTCTCTCTTCTGGTGCCCATCGCGAGGAGATGGATGAAAATAGTGGCCGCTTGAATGATGTTGTGGAGACGCTGGACTATTAAAAGCCAGTCAAATGCCTTTACCAGCGCTTATGAAATTGCGCCGGGGTGCCAAGTTGGCCCCTGCAAACTGGCGTCCAAGACAACCCCAAGAGCGCGCCGCTTTCCACACACATGCGCGCACACAGTTTCTGGGCTCAGCAGGCATTGCAAGCAATCCCCATTGGCTGGCTGGAAGGCCATAGCGGGCTATAACAACTACAGGCTGGCCAGTGAGCCCTCTGTTTCAGCAATCTGGGTTCTCTCTGCCTTTGGACAGGGACCAGAGCAGACTGCACAATACACCACTGTGTTTGGAGGGAAGAGAGAGAATGAGAGAGAGAGAGACAGACGGACAGACAGAGACAGAGAAGGAATAGAGAGGCTCAGCCCAACGTTTCTCTGTGTATGGGTGTATATCTGCATGTGTGGGGGTGTACGTTTGTTATAGCTGCGCGTGTGTGTGTGTGTGTGTGTGTGTGTGTGTGTGTGTGTGTGTGTGTGTGTGTGTGTGTGTGTGTGTGTGTGTGTGTGTGTGTGTGTGTGTGTGTGTGTGTCTGTTGGCTCTGAGGTCCTAGGGTTTATGAGCACTGAAGTCCCACGCCCATGCCTTTCCTCCATACTGGATTACAGAGCCCTGGACTCAAACCTTCCCCCAACATTACATTGCCTATTGCCGAGTTCAAAATTTCTGCTGCCTCAGCAGAAAAGAAACGGCTATTCCGGGGCCCTCGGGGAGGCAGCTTCGCCTTGGCGGGGCGGCGTTTGAACAGTGTTGTTGGAACCCTCCGAGGAGGGTCCTTATGCACCCGGCAGCGACACACATCACTGTCACACCGAAACAATGCTGGAGGAATGCACAGGAAGAGAGGAGAGAGAGAGAGAGAGAGAGAGAGAGAGAGAGAGAGCCTATAGGCACCCAGAGCCTCCTCATTAAGAGGTAGGCTGGACTGAACCATGCTTGTCTGGCATGGAGAGGCTAGGCCAGCTAGCTCGTGACCCAAAAAGAGAAATTCGATGTCTCCCCGGGACGGGACCCAAAGTAGTGAAAATTGTGACACTTTGCTATTTTGGGAATGTTTTTTGAAAGTGTTTTGAAATAGTAATAATTGGCTCTGAGACGGGTGCGTTAGGCAGGGCTCAATGTATTCAGAAGAAATGCACATAAAGTGCACAAAGACCCGCACACCGTCTGCACTTCCAATACGAACACTTTATTTAGGCAACGTTTCGGTCAAAGACCTTCTTCACGCATCATGCCTGAAGAAGGTCTTTGACCGAAACGTGTTCGTCCGAAAGTTCGTCCGAAAGTGTTCGTATTGCAAGTGCAGACGGTGTGCGGGTCTTTGTGCACTTTATGTGCATTTTTTCGAAATAGTAATAATTAAAAACAAAATGTTGGAAACCAAAAAAAAGGGGAGCCATATAAATTGGTGCCGACCCAGTGTTTGGGAACCAGTGGGCTAGGCTGTGCTGTACATGTACGGTATATATACTGTAAAACAGTGTGGGGGTTCATGGGGGAGGGGAGGGGATGAGGGGAAGCCGTGCCGTGCCTGGCCTCGTCTCACCGTGCCGTACGGCCCACCAGCCCGCCCCACCACGGGGAATTTGTTTGTGTTTCTCCGCTGCCAAGTTCCTGTCAGGAGGCGCCCCAAAGAGGAACTGCAGACTGTTCAGCGCTGCTGCGCGCTACGCCCTCCCTCCCTCGCGCCCTCCCGCCTGGCCCTGGAGTGGTTGTAGTGTAGTGTAGGGCTTTCACCGCACATGGTATATCGCATCCTGCTTTGTAGTGCTAACGCTCATAGAGTTCACCCTGCTCAGTGCTCATCATAGCTAAGAGAAACACACGCTCACGCACGCGCTCACAACTCAACCCACTCAGAGCCAAAACATCAGCCACGATAAGAGCTTGTTTTGTCACTCCGAACAGTTTAACATTAATTTGCTCAATATACACAACATGGCACAAGTTGCAACACCACATTAAAAGGCCGGCGTAAAGATTAATTTAAGCACTGCCACAGAAGAACTACACTAAACCACTTGTAAATACTTGGATATAAAAAGTAAGCGCTTATGGTTAAGACGACAGCCTGCTTAACCGTAACACCAAAGACAAACAAATGCAAATAAGCTCGGCTGTGTGTAACATCTGCATGAATATCCCCAATTATCTAAACACCCACTTAGAGACAGACCACATCAATGCAGGACAACGCTGTGTTATTCCATGCTTCTAAGCCACATGAATTCAATGTCTCGGTCTGGGCCATTTTATGAGTCATTCAACACGTGTGTATTGCACACATGCAGCCTCTCTGTCAAATAAGGCCACACAAGGTCACACAGGGTCACACAGAGAGTGTGCATTTCAGTCTGAAGAGTCATGGTCAAAGAGAGTGGTCTTTGTTCACGACAGTACAGAAGAAGTCCTGATTTAGTTTAGTTTTATTTATGCGCACAATAAAAAAAAAAACAGTACAGGTTGAAGTGCAGGTGAGAAAAGAAACCCATAAAGGGCTTATACATGGTTCTCACCTAGGATAATAAACAAATAGTAAGTAGACAAGATTTCTGCATCCTATAGTATGTCTTCATGCACACTGTGCACCTGTGTGTGTGTGTGTGTGTGTGTGTGTGTGTGTGTGTGTAGGTGTGACCATGTACTTGGCAAGATAAAGGATGTGGTTTGCACGCACCTGTGTTTATGTGCATATGTGCGCGTATGTGTGTGTGTGTGTGTGTATGCGCGTGCGTGCATGCGTGTGTGTAGGTGTGACCATGTACTTGGCAAGATAAAGGATGTGGTTTGCACGCGCCTGTGTTTATGTGCATGCGTGCGTGCGTGCGTGCGTGCGTGCGTGCGTGCGTGCGTGCGTGCGTGCGTGCGTGCGTGCGTGCGTGCGTGCGTGCGTGCGTGCGTGCGTGCGTGCGTGCGTGCGTAGGAAGGCGAGGTCAGACGAGGCCAGGGGAAGGGGCGTGCGACCCTGGACAGCAAGACAGAGGAAGAGAGAGCGAGCAAGAAAGGGAAGAACAAAAGATGGAAGCAGAGATGGTAAGATGATGAGGACGGGCAGAGGGAGGGGGAGGAAGCAAAACAGGAAGTAATCTATGTCAGCTATGACAGCCGGGCACAGACGAAACCGCACTCCCCCAGCGTTGGCACATCTCTGGGCATCAACACTACTGCGGAATAACAACAATCAGAATTTTAAATGTGTAGCGCATTTCATACATGCATGCCTTATGTGCCACGAGGCACGAAGTGGATGGGTAACATTTCTTATTGTATGTAAAAGGCTGAGGACGTCCCGTTGGGTTTAACTCATCCGTGGTCCTGTCCGCAGGGAGGTAAATAAACGTAAATGTGAAGAGGACATTTATTATGTGCTGGCTGTTTTCTCACTTTCATGACATATTGTTGAGCCGTGCTTTGCAGTGCTTTCTCTCGACGTTTCATGCACAGAATACTTCCCAAGATTCAAAACTGGCCCCAGTTAAAAGTCAAAGCCCCCCTGCCCCCCCCCCCCCCCCTCCCCCTTGTGTCAAAGGAACACAATTTGAGGGGTTACGCCAGTGACTGATTAGCCACATGCATGCACATACCTGAGGACAATGTCAATGTGCTGTGACTGCTCGTTTCAATGTGTGCTCATGCTGGGGCTGTGACAGCTCTCGAACGCTTCACTGTACTGTATGCTAAAGTAGACCAAAATAAACAGTGGGTGGAATGTGTTCTCTTCTCTCTACTGAAAATATACGCATCGTTTTTATATATATATATATATATATATATATAAACTCCATGGCGGGCAGCTGCATTGACAATTCCGCACTTATTCTATTCCGCTGGTGAAGAAGTCCCTCCACACAGAAGTGATTACAAAAATATAATGGACCCTTTCAGGTAGATCTTTTTTTGAACACTTCAGGTTTTACTTCCCACACTACCGCGCTATTTTTAATGGCACTCAAAAGGTGCTAACAATGCTTGGCGATGCGAGAACGCTGAGATTTAAGAGCTTGAAGATTTACAAAATAAATGTGAAAATGGGGCTTACGTAAGTGGATATCTGTCCACATATAGTTATACAGTACATCTCAAGACACCTCGTTGTGGTGGTGGGAGTTGCTGAACATCAACAGCTTATGGAAACCCCCATTGTTTATCAGTAAGAACAGAGTGTAATGGAATTTCATAACAAGGCTAGAATAATCATAAAAAAAGACCACGGGCGTAAAAGTAATCGCAACGAGCTAAACATTCATTAGCGTTTCAAAGGAACCGGCACACGAGAGCGCATGTAAGTAGGCCAGTTTTAACCACTTAAACCTTATATACTTCACTGACTGGGGTTCCCCAGGGGTTTGTACTTTGTATGCGCCTTTTCTCCCTCTACACCAAAACAAGCTCATGCAATGTGACCCACGCAACGCCTTTTGAGCTTGTAGATATGTTGTTGTTGTTTTTTTACTGTCTGCCTATTTGACTGTCTGCCTATTTTCACAGAATGTTCGCTCATTATGACATGCCCAGAATATTGACGCTAGGGGTCATGTGGTTAGGCTTAGGGTTCGAGACATGTGACTGAGGGCAGAGCAACAACAAAAGGTGTCAAAAGCAGGAAATATTTCTGGGAAGGAGAGAGAGAGAGAGAGAGAGAGAGAGCACGGGGCGGGGTGTCATTACACGGGGAACGACCGTGCACAAACAACACATTTCAACCTCCCCGAAGTTTCCATGCGCAGAGCGAGGCAGAAACACACACACACACGCAAGCACACACGCACACGCAAGCACACACACACACACACACACACACACACACACACACACACACACACACACACACACACACACACACACACACAAACAGGAGTCCCATTCTGCAGTGGGAGCGGAGCAGGGGAAAAGACTGCGAGCTGGGCTCAGCCACCGACAGACCTACCGCACACAGGCAGAGTGTGAATCATTAAAGGCATGTGTTCCACATCAGCGACCGGGGCTCGCTTCCCAAGCCTCTTATGAGACTGGAGCTAAATTATGACAGGGGGGAGTTAAATGCCCCTTTAAGTGGAAAGACCAAAACCCCAAACCCCAACGCAGAGAGAGAGAGAGAGACAGAGAGAGGAGAGAAACTGGCACGAGAGCGTTATTGCACGCGAGTACTGCAAGTACCTTCCTCCAGATCATAATGTGAAATATGGTGGTAAAAATGGGCAGCAAATGGAGAATGTGCATGATTTCTCAATGCCTGACCTAAGATCATAAGCAGATGAAGTGACTGACTGACAATTTATTCCCTGTAAACAAGTGCAATGAGAGCAGAAATGTTACTTACTAAAATTAACACTACATTAAGTCAATCCATGCATAATCCTGTTTAGCCATCTTAGTAATGAATGGTATAATAGTAATATATAATATATATAGTTTAGCTGCAATACGAGGGGGTGGTATCCCCACGTCATGCAAAGCCAGAGAAGCTAATGTTTAAATTGAACAAGATGAAGAAAGAGATGTCCATGTTGGATGGAATCAGGGTGACAGGCGCGTGTGGAGGAGCTGAACGCGCCAGCATTGCCCACCATGCCAGCCATATGCCGGTCTGGTGGCTAATAAGTTTGAGAGTGTGCCAGGTAGCTTTGCCATGAACATCCTACTGTAACTCCAATTCAAATGCACGTTTCAATAATTGTTCAACTTGTGAGGACCTTCCATGGATTTCCAGTGACAAAACACTCGTCATTACCCTTACATCTTTATATGCCTGACCTTGACCATAAACATGAACTACTCCTTATTCCAACCGTAACCCTAACATACAATTATGGTTAGAAAATTGAGGAGATCTTCATGTTCCCTCATCTTGTTATCATTGTGAGCACATCTGGGTCTCATAAGGTTAGAAATACAGTACAAGAATACACACATATTGCACACTTATTGGCAATATGGTGAGTGTAGCTGGGAAGTGAAGAAGAAGGTAGGATGTCAGCACACCGTCTGTTATGCTCCCAATCAGTTAATTAAGGGATGAGAATCCTTCCAGGTCTTCGTCAGTAGCTAGGAAGTGACAGAGGGTGCTGGTAGGGTTTGGTGGATTGGTATCATCCTGGGCATGCACTGGCCTCTCAGTGGCCATCCATCTGAATCTCCCTTTTAGCAGTATGACCGAGGGCCAATCTGAGCGGGGACAGATCACCTTCCCCCTGGTACTGGCATGGATCAAAGAGGACAGACAGAACCATCCCAGCCCCAGACCCTGGGACGGCCGGGGCCATGGGTCGGAGCTGGCCTCCCTACAAGAAACAAACTGACCCAGTTGGTCCATCCTCTGTCTTTGTATCCAAGACTTCCTGGATACACATCAGCTATACCAAGTCATCCTGGTTACATGCAATGACAGGAATATAGTCATTCTGGGTTGGAGCCTCATCTGCGAAACCTTTCTTAAAATGCAAGAACTCCAATTTCTGCGCCAGGTGTACCAAGTGATGAATGCCAATTGTTCCTAATTGTTAGGTAACTGGTGTGGTTTGGCTACAGCCAGAGCCTATTCGCTGCAAGTGCACTTATTCCAGCCTACTACGTTGTTGTTGTTCTTCTTCTGGGTTAGCACAGCAGTACCGCTACTTAGAACTAATTAAGAAAGCCAAGAATAATCTCTTGGGGAGAGCCAGCTGAACATTCCCAGCTAGTTAAACGCAAAGGACCCAATGACCCAACTATGTGTTTCTGACCTTGATTGTGAGCTTGAGCTTTGGCCTTTTCGACCCACAAGTTTGTTCTCAAGTTAAACTAAATTTTTTAAACTAGCATTTTATTGAACACAGCATGCATGGCAGGGTAATTAAAGTCTAAATCTAAAAAAATAAATGACACAAATACAGGTAGGTGCAGTTTATTTGTGCCACGGGCACAATGGAGCCTCGGATTTGAATAAAAGATTGGTGCAATCATTTGCATGAATGCACTGTCAGGTGTTTAGTAGTATAGTAGATTTCTTTTTTTTAAACAAGGGGAGGAAAAAGCAGTTCTAGACCTACAGTTGGAGGCCATCGATATTGTCCTTTTCTTTTTGCTGAGGTTTGCGTGATCTGCGCAAAAGGACAGTTAACCCATTTTGGGCGGGAACCCCTTTTGGTGTTTTAAACATTGTTATAATTTAGCTATTGAAAAATAGCAGATCTACAAGCCCATAGCGCGCCACCGAGTGGCGCGCTACGAGCTTGTAGGTCTGCTATTTTTGAAAAATCGTGAAAATATTTATTTCAGAAAACTGGAGGATTTAGAAGGATTTTTTTAAATTTTGAGGTCAAAATGATAAGGGACAATATCGGTGGCACCCAACTGTATATGAGAAATATGTCATATTTTGCAGGTGGAAAGCTCCTGTGCACAGGCACAGGTCCATGCACATCCATTGGCTTTCAACGCATCTACTGTATGGTACACTATGACAGAACAACTCACAAGTATGTTTATAATCATACACATACTGTATTAGGTATACTAGAGCGGTGCCCATTGGGCACTGGCCTACAATGCATGCCCCACCCAGTTATTATGTCTGTCCCTTTTATTCCCATATAGGGAGTTATTTGTCAGGCATAAACAAATATGGAGTGCAGATGTCAGAACACCATTGTGATGTCAGAACAGGCCAGCTCCATGGAGATGTCCAGAGCCTGGGCCCTGTCCAGAGCCTGGGCCCTGTCCAGAGCCCGGGCAGGGGCCCTGTCCAGAGCCTGGGCCCTGTCCAGAGCCTGGGCAGGGGCCCTGTCCAGAGCCTGGGCCCTGTCCAGAGCCTGGGCAGGGGCCCTGTCCAGAGCCCGGGCGGGGGCTTTTGTGCTGGTTCTGGACAACCGGTGATCCGACGGTCTTTGACACCGGTGTCAAGTCCGTCGTCAAGTCGGTGGGGTGAACGGTTCTCGAGTTATGTGGATTACAGACGTACGTACACACAGAGACGTGGTGCATTTATATTAGGATAAATGTATGGAAACCTAAAAGAGACAAGGTTTGCCACTATACTGTAATTGATTCAGCAGTTGCACAAAGTATAAGCCGGTTTAAGTACAAGCCACATCAACGTGATGCATTCCTGCATGTTTCCAAACACAAACACATTTTGATCGTACCAAACGTGTGGAAACTTAACAATCAAGTGATCTGACACATATGTTGTGAATGAGGCTCAATGACCCTATGGTTGATTGTAAACCCGGCAAGGCTTCAGTCCCCATGGCCAGTTTCCTGGTTTGCCTGTGTGAGCTTGTTACAAGATGCAGTAAATCACTTTGCTGGCTCTTCCAGCTCTGATGCAACATCCAGGATTAGACTTGATCCTAACATTGGCAGCACACAGGCCAAAATATACTGCCTGTGTGGCTGTAATGTATGTGTCTTTGTATGGTGTTTATCAATGAGTGGTGTATCTGTGTGGATATGTGTGCATCAAAACATTTCCATGGCTTTTCCAAATAAAATAATAGTGACACCGAAAGGACTGAATAGTTTCAAGAGTCAACCAAGTTAAACTTTCTACAGCATCACTGGAGGAACACCCCCTCTGTGCAGTACACTGGAGACAACAAGCAAGAACAACTCTCCGATTGGCGAGAACAGCAAGCCAACTTTCAATACCCGCAGACACAAGTGTGGAGGAGTCCGATTACCCACTGTTTTGACAGCAGCGACAAATTCGGGCTTACCCTAAAAACGTCAATCCTCCCCTTTGCTTGACTGAGGAAATCTCCCCTTCAATCGATGGCAGCTCCTGAGCTCTGAATGGGGAAGGAGCGAGACAGAGAGTGAGAGACAGAGAGAGAGAGAGAGAGTGTGAGAGAGAGAGAGAGAGAGAGAGAGAAACATATTCTGAAACTAAGGACTTTAAGGTCTTTATCCATGTGTTGCAGACTCAGAGGCTCACATCGATGGCAGCAGTGGCAACTGGCTCACTGTGCTAAACTCTCAATTATTTCCTCGCCTTCCCTCACTCGCATTGTCTCTGCCCCCCCTCCCCCCCCCGCCCCCAATTCCGAACAGATTGAACTTCCACTGTCCCCCACTCCCCCACATCTCATTCGCTGCTTTGCTTGCCCCCCCACCCAGACATCATGTGAATAGTGGTGGAAAACAGAGTTTTTTTTGTGGTGTGTGAATTACCTCAGGCCGAGGCAAGGCGCAGCAGTGCGCATGGCTGCAACTCAATTATGGCAATGTGAATCAGGTGGCACCCTAGGAATCCCCCTTCAGCCGACAAAACACGCACACGCGCGCACACACACACACACACACACACACACACACACACACACACACACACACACACACACACACACACACACACACACACACACACACACACACACACACACACACACACACACACACACACACACACACACACACACACACACACACACACACACACACTCACTCAGGGGGGACATAAAGGAGCCTTCATCTGCCAGGATAGAGTCAGATGTAAAGTGGCAGGCGGATCATGTAATAAAAAAAAGACTAAGCTGCAACCACCATGCCAATATACTGTATAGCGACTTAAAAACACACGTTTGTGCATTGTGTGCATGTGTGTGCGTGCGTGCGTGCATGCGTGCGTGCGCGCGTGCGTGCGTGCGTGCGTGTGTGCGTGCGTGCGTGCGTGCGTGTTGTGCGAGCATGCCCCAGTGTCGTTTTGTTTACACGTCGTCATGTGCGAGTTGCTAAAACATCTGCGGTGTTTACTAACACGTCCACGGACTCAAATTGAAACAGTCACATAATTAGGACTCTTGATAAATGCTACAATTGTGAAGCGGGAAGCACAAAAACATGGAAAATGTTTGTGCAGGATTATAGTTTTTTTTTTAACCAAAAACAACAGGTCGTTAATTACAGCCTGGAAGCCTGAGTGGGAAACGGTTCAAGCCCCCTGGCTTGGACGTCGTCACTGGATTTCGCGCAGAGTCAGTTGAAAAACAGCACAAATATGGTCAACCTTGTGTTTTTGTTTGGGTTTGCTTAATGGAAAATGGCCCTATGTCAAAAAGCACTTTTCTTCTGGAAGGAGAATACAAAGGCGAGCTCCATTCAGCCTGTTCTGGCTATCTCGCCGGCCCTCATAAAACATAGTGGAACAGGCCAGGGTTTTCCAGCAGTCCGTTAAAAGGGAAACCATGACATTTAAAATGTTGGTAATATTTGGTCCATTTATCTTCATGGGGCACTTGTCATGGTCAGAAAAGATATGATTTACATACCACACACACACACTCACACTCACACTCACACTCACACTCACACTCACACTCACACACACACACACACACACACACACACACACACACACACACACACACACACACACACACACACACACACACACACACACATGAAGATTGAACATGACAGCATTGGAAGTTGTTCCTTGGAATGACAACGATGCCCTTAACCCGGGAACGAATCTGTGTCATTTTAGATGTTAACCATTATTTTATACTTTGGCTATTCAAAAATAGCAGATATACAAGCTCACAGCGCTTCACTTCATGCCACACTGCGAGCTTCTAGATCTGCCATTTTTGAAAATTACCGGTAATGAACATTTGTGCAAATCTTTCATTTTTAATTCAAATCTTGAAAAATGAAAAGGTTTTGAGAAGCACTGATCCTCAGGTCTTAATGGGTGTTAAAGAAAGAAACCCCCCGCCTTGGGGACAGAGTGGCCCCAGATCCCCCGCCTTGGGGACAGAGTGGCCCCAGATCCCCCGCCTTGGGGACAGAGTGGCCCCAGATCCCCCACCTTGGGGACAGAGTGGCCCCAGATCCCTCGCATTGGGGACAGAGTGCCCCCAGTGCCCTTTTCCAAGCCACAAATGGATTTCACACTAATGTATCATCACAAGGTCCTGAGGAAGCCGAGACAACGCTCACATTATTTTTATACAAGTGTTATATTTATATCTGTTTATCATTACTGGCACCCGCACACTTGTTTGTCTGCTGCTTGTTCTACTACTCCACTGTGTGAAACATAGTTCACTGGTGTTAAGACATCTCATGCATTAGCTAATGGCTGATTAAAAGTTCCAAAATGAATGCTAAAGGTGTGGCACTTGAAGTTGATTTACACTAGCACACTGACCATCAGTTTAACCACTTGAGTCAGTTTAACCACTTCAGTGCTAAGTCCTGGCTTTGGGGCAAACCGAGGACCACCTGATTCCCAGATCTCTAGTCACACCATATGTCGTAGCCTACTTCATCGCACGACAATTCACAAAATTTCAACCTCACACCACCTCATGTGTTTTTCAAAATTCTGAGGTGTTTTAAAAAATCAGACCTGTCTGAAGTGAGTGCTACTGTACTGTACTGTACTGTACTGTACTGTACTGTACTGTACTGTACTAGCCCTCCTCCCTGGCCTGTGCGTGTCATGTGTCCGTGTGTTAGGCTGTACAACAGTGACACTTGGTGGTGAACAAACGCTATAACGCTATTTTCGTGCTTGGACACAGGGACCCATGGACACAGCCACACACATAGCTGTCTATAGGAGTGGTTGCACCACTCACAAATTATATAAAAACGTGTCTGTGCCATTTAACATCCCCTTAGCTATTCTCAGCTGTTGTGTGCATTTATCCGTGGACACCCATTTAAAATATGTTTTGCCAGGGACCCCCATAAGATTTATAATGTAAAAACAATTATTAAAAAAATGTTTCTCTGATTTTGTTGATAATAACAGAAAATAACAGATGTTGAAGCCTTGTGAGCTTGTACATTAGCTATTTTTGAATAACCAACGTATATAATAGGGTTAAAGTGGTTAAACTATTAACCCATTTATATAGTTTGGGACCCCCACTTTGAGAACCACTGCTCTAAATCAAGCTGTGATTGGTCTATAACAGTTGTTCTCAAAGTGGGGCACAGGCAGGGACCTTCTGCGTTCCTTGAGGGGGTTCCAAATGGACCCTTACAGGACTCTGAGAGTACAAATGGAGCCAAATGGACCTGTACAAACTACAAAGTTATGGGGGTTCTTCAAATTCTAAAGTTTGAGAACTAGTGATTATCTCTGCGTGCGTGCGTGCAATGTGAGGCTGGAGGTCTATACAGTGATGAGTGTGGACATGAGTGGCCGGGGGTAATCACATCTTTATCTTTGCTGATGGGAGAGTGCTGCATACTGCAGATACTCCTGCTACAGGCATGGGCGCACACGCACACGCACACACGCACAGACTCCCAGCACAGACAGCACTCCCCATGGAAAGATGCACACTCATGCTGCGCATAGGCCAAGGCTCCGGACGGCCATTGTCCTTCAGCGGCATCAGTACACAACAATGGGGCGGGGTCACACGAGGTCTCCTGCTGGAATGCTAAACAACAGCGATCCCAGAGACAGAGGGCGAGAGAGAGAGGGTGTGAGAGAGAGACACAGCGTGGTGGGTGCACGTGGACCAGAGACCCATGGTATGAAGCCGCACTTGAAAAGAAAAAGTCATAGAACAGAGGTTCTCAAACTGTGGG
This sequence comes from Electrona antarctica, assembly GCF_951216825.1. NCBI lineage: Eukaryota > Metazoa > Chordata > Actinopteri > Myctophiformes > Myctophidae > Electrona > Electrona antarctica. The sequence continues at coordinate 24,260,737 of NC_136805.1, forward strand.
TTGGGGGTTGTCCAGAAATGATGTTTTGGGGAGTCCCCAGATGATTTGCTTGTGCAGGGTATCTGTACATTTAAATTTACTATTTAAGGACTTTTAAGACCTTTTTAATACCTCTAAATAAAATAATATAGTAATCATTAATCAACAAACTATAGAATTAAAAAGAATTGTCAAACATTCAGCAAATTGTCAAATATTACCTAAGAAAGAGGCAAAAACTGTAAAAATAGTGGATGCCTCACCGGTTGTGAGCGTGTATAGATCGGCTATATTCACAATATTTATCTGTGGAACCAAGTCAAACTAAATGTAACGCCTCAACAACTAGAGTTCCTAGTTGTCAGGGTGGGGGTCCCCAGTTGAAATAATATGATTATTTTGGGGGTCATGGCTTGAAACGTTGGAGAACCCCTAGCATTAGAGAGAGAGAGATAGATAGAGAGAGAGAGAGAGAGAGAGAGAGAGAGAGAGAGAGAGAAAGAAAGACAACAAGTGAGATGGGGAGAGGAAGAGGCCGATATGAAGTGACACCGACCCACAGCAACAAAGCGACGTGGAACACTTAGTGCAAAAATACCATCAACTGGGGACGCGTGAATTCCAACGATGTCCAATCACTCCGCAAGAATCCGACACCGGGCCGAACGGAAAAAAACCAACAACTCAGCTACATGACGTACAGTACTGTAACGGTATGAGAAATCCACATGCAGAGGTGGTATGTAAATGATTTCACCACTGGGCATTGCGATTTATGGCTCCCTCCTGTCTCTGCAGTGCACTGTAAAAAATTTAAATAAAGAACTACAGTATGCAGTTCGGTTCCTCTCGGTTTTACTGCAAGATTTCCCACTTGCAGCGCAGGGGGAGATGGCACTTAGCATTCAGCACAGGGCATCACACGCTTTCTTGTGAGATGTAACATCATCTCGTAGCATAATAGCCTAGCGCTGTCATCTGTCAAAGCCAGCGCACATTGGCAAAAAGATTGTGTGTTTGTGTGTGTGTGTGTGGGGGGGGCAAAACACACACAATACAGAAAGGTTTAGTTCGTGCTGCGTGTTAATCATTCATTAGTGCTGAGTGACCCTTATTATAAGACCATCTTTGTTATCATTATTCATTGCTATATAATGCCAGCCTGTTAATTCAGACCGGGGACTGCAACAAAAGATGGAGGGACAAAGCGCCTGTGCGCCCTCTCACCGACACACACACACACACACACACACACACACACACACACACACACACACACACACACACACACACACACACACACACACACACACACACACACACACACAGTCACACACACAGTCACACACACACACTCTCTCTCGCTCTCTCTCTCAAACTCAAACTCACACCCCTCCTCTTAACCTTTCATATGCTAATGGGGCGAACTGTTTTTTCGGGGTTTACTGGCCGGGTAGGAGATGATTTAGAGCGACAGTGGTGCTCCGGGCCTTTATGCGGCAGGTCCGGCTGCAGGGAGGGGCATCATATAAACCCCACACCCCCTCCCCTCCATCATTAATCAATTAGCGTCTCCTAGCCACCTGTCGTACACAACGCCACCCAGAGACATTCCTGCCCCCGAGGCTGTTGCTAGACAATCACTGTCGCCGGCAGGGCCACAGTGACTGCCATTACCACCACGCATTAACACCCACTGACGTCTCCAAGAAACCTGATGGATTGCATAATCGCACCCCAAACGCTCTGTGCGATGTCAAGGGCTCCGCTCCAAACAGAGACCAGAAGCTGTTTCAGAGGACGTGCGCCGCCTCCACTGAACGGCTTCGAGGGTTGAGGGAGGCGCATTTGTTTTACTTATTTTTTTTAAACACATGCATTCGCTTTCCACAGACCGGGGCAGGAGAGGAATTGATGGCGACGTTGGAAAAGGGGGGGGGGGGGGGAATCAATAACCTGATGGCTATTCAGAAGTGCTGAATTCACACACCCAACGCTGCAGCCGTCACCTCCCCATTGTTTTTAGACACAACCGCCTCCGGCAGAGTCGACCGAGTATTGATGGCTGTTTTGTATTGATGACGCTTCTTTAGAGCAGCCAAATTTATCTGCGATAGAGAAAAGCGGGCTAAAACTGTCACAGTCCCTGTGACTTACTTGCAGAATAAGTCAGGCCGTCCAGACAAAACCGCTTTTGTTTGGGCTATAGACGAACTTGCAGTGCTGACTTGCGGTAAGTCAGCCTGTAACTAGACTCACACAAGCACACAGATGGCACTCAAAAGCAATGTGCCATGCATTCCACTGCCTCAGATCAAGATCTAAGTATCAGTTACTAGCTAGTAAAACCAGAGAGAGAGAGAGAGAGAGAGAGAGAGAGAGAGGTCTCCTTCAATTTTGACATTCAAAAACCTCATCACTTCTTGTATCCTCAAACTGCCGAGGCCACCCAAGATGATACACTGCAAAATCATGTTTATTGATCTCAGAGATTTGAAAATATGTTCATGTACAGTACACACTCAAATTATCAATGATCATTTATCCATTTGTAACTCCCGACTGTGTACAAATGTATACTCTTTACTCTGTAAAGAGTATACATTTGTACACAGTCGGGAGTGTAAAGAGTATACATTTGTACACAGTCGGGAGTTACAAATGGATAAATGATCTGTAAAGAGTTCAATGAAGAGTGGATTTTACTTTTACAGTTTCTTAAAAGTTGCTGCTCATGCTGAAAAGGCCCTCGCCCATGACAAAATCTCTTCTTCATGGCATGCCTCACCAACAATTCCAGCCACTCATGACCCAGCGAAACTCCCTGAAATGCAGCACCCTTCACCCCCACAACCCCCTTTTCAATTCTTTGGAACGAATTCTTAAGCAGCAGAAAAAGGCAAGTGGCACTAAAATCGGAGCCTAATTCACCCATCAATGTGAAGACATGACAAAAGTAGATTTGTCAAGCCTTGTTTTGGCAGCATTCTGTCATCATAATAAAAGGAGCAACAGATATAAAGGAATGGCTCAATCGGCCTCCTGAGGACACTTCAGAACACTTCAAGCTGCCTTTCTATGGACCCAAGCTAAACAAACCAAGCACAGTGCGAGTGGCATTATCCTGTTGCCGGTATTATTGTTGCAGTGAAACCCCACACACACACTCCTTGAATCTGGCACTCGGAATCCACTTCCAAAGACTGTACAGGAGAGAAGCCTGTTTGGCTGTCGAGTGCACACTGCAGAAAATCTGGGCCACTGTGCTGTGCGCGTGCGCGCATGTGTGTGTGTGTGTGTGTGTGTGTGTGTGTGTGTGTGTGTGTGTGTGTGTGTGTGTGTGTGTGTGTGTGTGTGTGTGTGTGTGTGTGTGCGTGCGCACGCGGCACTGGGTCGGGCACTGGGGGACAAGAGGTTTTTATCAGACCAGCTCAGGCATGGAGCCAGGCCCACAGACATTATCGGGTGGATTTTCAAAAGAACAAAAGCCGCCATGCAATTCTTCACACTGCTAGTCACCATGAGACTCTAGCATTTCTCTTTGTGTGCATGTCCGTCCTATGTATTGCATTCAAATTCTCCAAAGATGATAGCCCTGATAATCTCCCACTCCCCCTCCCTTGCTCCCACCGACTTATCTCCTCAGTAAGATCAAGAACACACACACACACACAAAAAGAATAAGCTGCGATATTAGAAAGTGAAGGTCGATAGCAAATGCTGATGGAGGAGAGGGGGAGAGCATAATCCGGCCCAACACTCCGTATCTAATCACATTCACAACCCCAAAGTTACTGCAGCATGTACAAGGCCAAATAACAGATATTTCAGAAAAGATAAATCGAGACGAGGGTAAAAAGTCTAACACTGGATCGCAAACAAGGCCAGTCCATATTTAGGTGTTGGCTGGTATTTCTAAGTTGGAGAGTGCAGATTGAACGCTATCCACAGGATACAGAGCCAGAGAGGAGGCAGGGGGAGGGAGAGGGGTGAGAGGGCAAAGGTTTGACCCGTCAGGGTCAATAGGTGATTAGTTACATTTATCATACCTACGCTAGCTGCTAAACGAGAAGCCAGGCACCGTGTATTTTCCCTCTGAAGAGCTCGGCCAGCAGTTGGACGTCAAAGGCCGATGCTAAATGAAGGCTGGGACCGCTACTGGCAACCAGATGCCCCTGTGTTTATGACACAGACAAATACTGGAATCCCTGGGTGGAAAAACATGCCATGCTGGCATGGCGGAGCGGCAGTGAAACATTGCGTCAGTTTGACGATTTAATGATCGCGGCCTGGATCGGATCAGACGTTTAAATACCTGCCAATGCCAATAGAAGAGCTTGTATTTCATGCTTCACGAGAGAGGTTTAAAATTAAGTTTCATTCGATAGGAAAACAATGGCTGGGGAATGGAAGGGCTGCGGTTGTGGTTGGGGGTGGATGTGTGTGTGCGCGCGCGTGCGTGTGTGCGTGCGTTTGTTGAGGGGGGGACTTGATTGAAGTCATGGGAGTCATCTGAACATGGATAAGCCACAGATCGGCACATTCCGCCTAAGGTTACACATAATAGATTTTAGTTTCCACAATACATAATTGTTGAAATTGTAACATTGATAATATTCAATTCAGCTTAATTTCTTGCAGAACAACAATTGTAGCTGAAGAAAAGTTTTGGGTGGGAGAAATTACTGATTTACTGAATCACTGATTTACGGAATCACTGATTAGGCTAAATTAAAACAAAACTGATTAATAATGATGTATCCAACATGCATCCAAAAAATGGTGGAATGGTCATTAGTCACACCATGCATAGGCAATAGGCATGGTGCAGCTCCATCCAAGACAAACCAAGACATTCTACGAGGAAGGCAGAGACAAAGAATCAACTGAGGGAGAAGAACTTTTGGCGTGATCTTATCAGAGAACACCCCGCACCCATATTCCAAAAAATGGTGGAATGGTCATTAGTCACACCATGCATAGGCAATAGGCATGGTGCAGCTCCAGCCAAGACAAACCAAGACATTCTACGAGGAAGGCAGAGACAAAGAATCAACTGAGGGAGAAGAACTTTTGGCGTGATCGTATCAGAGAACACCCCGCACCCAGCCCCCCCCCCCCACCCCCTGGTCCGTCCCACAGTGTCTCTCTGTCCCACAGAGCCACTGCAGTCTCACATAGCTGTGGTGCCGCTGCACAAGTGGACCAGTGCTGGGAGTGGGTACTCCGGGCCGGGGTCCAAACCGTGGATGAACGCGCGCCGTTGTACAGCATTGGGGGGGGATGAAACCACAAGGGGCGATTACAAAAGAACAAGCTCACACAGGACACATCAATCAAAGCAACGACGGCTTTAATCTGACAATTAAAACAGCCTTCGCCATCCTCGCCGATGCTTTCGTAACTAGCGTGTGGGCGGGCAGGCAGAAATCATGTCAGCGATAACGGCTGCGAGCGGACAACACACGCAATTCAGAGCAAAGGCATTCCTTTTTGGCATTCCACTCTTTCTGGCTATCAAGCCTTGTCCAACATGCTGAGAGAAGATAAACAGTTTTCAGAGGCAATTAGAAGCCTTCCATTTCCATTAGCCCCCCATCCGTTTTTACCAGAAACATTTCAAAATACAAACCTAGGGCTCTTTCACCGAGGATGCTTCATCTCAGCTGTACGTGCTATAGTTGATTGTTATTCTCCCGAGTGAAATTGACTTTCCAAGGCCAGCAGTGGGTATAACATGGAGTTTGGATGGATATTGGCTAAAGATACTACAATCTCAATATGGTAAAAAAAAAAGAAAAGAATACCTTAGGTATGCCATTGCATGTACAGTACATCCATGTGCAGTTGGTCTTTAACCACTTTACAAGCACTGTTACAAAACGTACAATGCTTTGTACTAATGGGTGGGGTCGGCCTTATTTCTGATGTGTACCGAAATATTGTAAGAGAATTGCTTAAATTGCGTTCATATTTTGAACGAGAGGCGGATGAGGAGCAGAAATGAAGCGCTAGTATATCCATCGGATCAAAACCACGGAGAGCGCCCTAGATGAGCAGATACGAGGTATTCTTTCTGCCTAATATGAAGGCAGAGCGAAGCGTACGGTGGCCTTAGAGGCTCACTCAAAAATAAAAAAGGAAAAAATTCAGAATATTCTTCTCTCGCCTGATAACATTGAGGATGCGCTAGGACGTGTACACACGTCCTATGGATGCGTTGATTGGATTCCCTATGACGTGTGGACATGTCGGATGGACGGAAACAGTTAAAATGGTACACTTGGTATTTGCAAGGGCTTGTTTGTACAAGGCAATCCTTGAGCAGATGTTCCTTATTATTCTTAAAAGTTCTTTCAACGGGGCAAAGGGAAAAAAAGCTCAAGCTGTCAATATAGCAAACATATACCTATGTTTACTGACTTACTGTAACATACACTACTGAAAATGTGTCACAAGTTAACCCATTTTGACCTGTGATCAGATTCTAAAAATGTCTTCTACATCCTGACAGTTTTCTGAAAAAGCTGTTTCTGTCAGTCATTCTTCGATTTTTCAAAAATAGCAGACCTACAAGCTCGTAGCGCGCCACTCGGTGGCGCGCTATGAGCTTGTAGATCTGCTATTTTTCAATAGCTAAAGCATAACATAATGCTAACACCAAAAGGCGTTACCGCCCAAAACGGGTTAAACAGTACAGGTGTTCTCAAGATAAGTTTCAATACACTCAATTATGAATGTCCTTCTTCACTTGTGTCAAGCATACAACAAAGATCCAGCAGCAAATGTGCACATGATTCATTATCTCCACCAGGCCGAAGGCGTGGCCGAGACTATGATTTCGCCTCTGTCTGACTATTCGTCCTTGCACGGGCGTGTGTGTGTGTGTGTGTGACTGTGTGTGTGCGCACGTGCGTACAGACGGACACACGTGTGTGTGTCCGTCTGTGTACAGAATACAGTATTCGGTAGCGTTGGACCGATTGAGTTGGAAATGTGCACTCCTATAAAAGGCAAAGGAAAAACCTCTGCACCACATTTTTCACATGTGCCTTTTATAGCGCCACCAGGAGGCTGATTTTTGCTAAACACTTTTTTATATATTACCCCTACAGATTTTGTCCAAACATCACACAAACTGTCCGATCTTTCATATTCCATCCTAATTGACTAAGATTGGCTTCCAAGTAGGCATGTAACGATATATCGTATATCGATATATATCGATATTATATCCCGGCGATATGCTACTTTTGCAAAATAGTTAAATAAAAATTGTGAAAAAAGCTTGGGGGGAAGATAAATCATTTAAAAAATAAATAATTGTGTTGAAAATATCGTGAAAAATCGTATCGTGAACCTCATATCGTGATACGTATCGTGAGTTGAGTGTATCGTTACATGCCTACTTCCAAGGTTTGCAGGAGTGGCCCGTTTTTAACAAAATGCCTCAAATCATGAAACCAGTGTCTGATTACCGTGAAACTTTGCACGCACATTCCCACAATTTTTTATAGGCCAAAAGTTTTCTCCTAGAGATTTTTTCAAAATATCACGCAAATCGGTACACATTTCCAAACATTTGTCCAAACTTCATGCGGTATACACCAGTAAGATGCCCTGGGGCGAGAAGCGACCTCGCCATAAAGAGCGAGGTTGCGTGCCTGGGTGATGGTAGACTGCTGGGCGAGCGCTGGCGCTTTGGCATGGGGGGTCAGATCAACATATGGAATGAATTCTGTATTGGCCATATATGGAGCGTGTCTTGAGCGTACAGGGTTTGATGAGGTCAGATCAACATGGAATGTCAGAACAGGTCAGCTCCATATATTGAGATCTAAGGGTGGCAACGGGGGCAGTGTCTTGAGTGTACAGGGTTTGATGAGGTCTGGCCATATATGGAGCGTGTCTTGAGTGTACAGCATTTGATGAGGTCAGATCAAAATATGGAATGTCAGAACAGGTCAGCTCCATATATGGAGATCTAAGGGTGGCAGCGGGGGCAGTGTCTTGAGGGTACAAGGTTTGATGAGGGCCCAGGTAGGGACTGGCCTTAATTTGCGGGCCTTTTGAGAACTCGTTTTCGCCGGCTGCCGGCGCGGCGCGTTTTTTGCGGGCCGTGGGTAGGCAACCCGACCCGGCGGAGACCAGTTCAATGCATGTTTTGTTTTGCATAATATCAATAAACTAATTTGAGTTCACACAGCCCTATTGATATAGTCTAATAACTCCTTTATAGGCTTTCCACAATTTAACAGGTGCCTGTTATTGATGCTGACGTTTCCCCTACAAGATGGCCTAAATGTAGCCTCATTGATTCAGTCTTTGATTTCTTTTTTCTCCTCCACATTAGATACACTGCTCTGTGGTGCAGCAAGATAGAACCATATAGGACCAGACCCAGCCAGAGATGGAATGGCAAAGGGGTGGGGGTGGGGGGGTCATCTTAGAAAACAAGGAGTGCCTGATGGGTACGAATGGTGAGGTCCTGTGGAAATCACCCCGGAACATGGAGCAGGGCAGTCTCCTGGAACACAGTCAACACATTTCACACATGCAGGGCTGCAAAACAACACACTTGGGGTTTCCACCTTCATTTAGATGAAAATGGGACTCCTCGAGAGGAAATAAAGCCATTTTTAACTCTCCCCTCGCTCTCTCTCACTCGCTCTCTCTCCGACTCGGCCTGCAGTAATGTGCACAAGTCAATGGACTGTGGGTCTATTCAACTGCAGGCAGCCCACAGCACGGCCATAAATAATGTAGGGCCAACTCACATGAAACCCTAATCACCATTGTGCTGTCACCCAACAGGGAAGATTGCTTGTTTAATTTACTGCGCCACATCTGTCTCAGTTCTGCCCAATTTAGCTTTGCAATTTCGATGAGTGAGTACTCCAGGTATTTATCAATGCTTTTCTCCCGATGCCATGAATCAATAAGAGTGTATGTGTCTTTGGTCTGTGTTTGTGTGTGCCTACGTTGAGGCGGGCGGGAAGAGGGGGGGATCATGGTGCATATGTCTGCATGCCCTGAAGAACGCAACAAGAAAACCTCAGCTTGTGAAACAACAAAAGGCTGGCTGAGACGGAGCCATCAGCGCTCAATAACCGGAGCTCATTATTGGCCATATACAATGTTCTTCATTACATTACAATGTCATTAGCATGGATACATTTGCATATTCCAGTCACCTCTTTGCCTGGCTGTTGATCATAAATGGCAGCCATATGCTGCCTGGTGTGCAACGTTACAGAATGATTACTGCGACACACACACAGAAAAGCAAGCAAAGAAAAATGGAAGTTATGTTGACATGAAATGAAGTACAAAACCATTCAAAGGAGCTGACGCCATTGGCAGTGTCTCCCTGTCTCCCTGACTGAGTATCATTTTCATGCGCTGCCGATGCCAGTTGCATAGCAAACACCTAGCTTGTTGGCTGTGTTCCACAGACGCTTTGCCCACAAAGTTATCATCATGTGTGCAGTCCCATTATGCACAAGGCAGCGACAGCTTCTGCAAGCGAGAAGGAGACTTCAGACATGGATATTAATGTGGCGAAAAAGATACATGCTGCATAAGTGCAGCACATCGTTCTTCTCTGTGGTTGGAGGCAGGTGGGGGGTCATAACTTGGCTTAATCTCTCCAACTGTGAAAGCTGAAACCCCGTCGCCCCAACAGGCTCTGCGCTGTGGCATTTCTAACATAACGGTGATTTGGCACGATGGCTCTTCACCAGGCAGGGCTCTACCGTGGTGACAGCCCGCGGAGACGGAATAAGTATTGGCGGCTCACTGGCTAAATGACGTTGGCTGGCACCAGCTATAGCTGAGCGGTATGATAATAACCAACCACGCCATGTGCCTGCCTGAGCTTCTCCATGGCGAGCTAGCAGTCTGTGGCGGCAGCGGCGTCCGCAGCCAGAGAGCTACAGTATCATCTTTGTTCAGGACCATTATCTCTCCACCATGGTGTTCACTTCATACTGATAGCTGTGGCCCGGCAGCTGAGGCAGCAGCAGCATCAGGGTAATACACCATGAGCTGCGGTGCACGCCCACACAGTGGGGGGACAATGGAGAGGATTTGTTCTGTCGGAGTCACTCTGCTTTAGGTACTTTGTGTTCATGGAGCCCTTTGCACTGGGGCACTGTGTCACCATAAGCTTTCCCGGGGCCATAATTTATGCATTGTAGTACAATAGCGTAACTTGCCGACGAGAACTGATGTTCAACACATTGTTAGCTTAAAGATCAGTTCTTGTCGGCAAGCTACACCATCATTCAGTGAAGTATAATTAAGCTTAAAGCCGTGAGGTGACGTACAATGTGGCTGTACAAAAGGCCCCTTACTTTACAGAGTAAAACTAAACCAAGTAAAAGATAAAGCGGATTTCCAATCCGCCAATAGAAAAACAACCTGACTGTAATGTCACTCATGCAGAAGTGGACATTGGCCTGGAATTGACACTGACCAGTATTGGCATTTTCTAGGGGCGTAAAGGGAGATTGCCTGGCCAGACATCTGTGCCGGTGACCAGAGAGCGTCTTGGCTGCTAGCTGTCTGCTTGATGGCAGGAGAAGGAGAGAGGAGAGGGTTAACTAGCCTGGCTGTACGGTGGAAGCTCTAAAAAGGAATATTAACGGCATGTCCCTGGGTGCTGACCGAGAGAGCACAGGGAAGGAGGAGGGAGGAGAGAGAGAAATTGAAAGAAGAAAGCGCATGAGAGAGAGAGAGTGAGAGAGAGAGAGAGCAAGTAGAGGCATAGAGCAGGGTGTGAATCCGATTTCCAATGACAATGTGCTTAAGATCACTGTTTCAATGGAAGAACATATCATCTGTCAAAGTTAATGGCAGTGTCTCGGGGAAAATGAAGGAAACTAGAATGGAGGCCATTCATTAAGGAGGTGGAGGGGTAGGGGAGTTTGAGGAGGGAGGGAGAGAGATGAAGCCGCCGGTCTGCTCCGCTGATAGTCGCCCCGGGAAAATAAATATATACACAGCCATTATTTATTTGTGCATTTCCGAGGTGGCAGTTCAGCCGCGATTAAGGGTTAGTTCTCATGCTTGAGAGATAATATTAGAGCAGCTGCCCTAGAGGGGAAATCTGTGGGCTGGGGTGGAGAGCAATCGCTGGGAATAAAGAGGTTTTGCTTGTACATGCGGCTTTGCCTGCCTGCCTGCCTGCCTGCCTGGTAGGATGGCTGGCAGGCTGGCTGGCGAACAGGACTGGCCAGCCTGTCTCTCACTTACAGCACTGGATGTACTCAGTAGAGGCAATTGATACCATTGTTTTATGGAGAGGAGCAGAGGGGAGGGGGGGATTAACGTCCCACAATAGGGCTCTTTCACTGGAAATGTCAGCTGCCAAACTGGGGGACTGTCCGAGCAGGCTGAGGCGCTTTCATAAAAGCCAAGGTAAAAAAAAAAAAGAAACGAGTGTGGAAAATAGTATGAAACCCGTAACAAGGGCAGCAATGAAACCCGCATGACAAGGGCAACATATTCAAACGCCAAATGGTGACACACAATCTCAAACACAAGGAAATGTGTTGTGGGGAATTTTGTATGAATCTGAATCTGAGGCCATGCATAAAATAAGCAAAAAACAAAACAGATATATATTTGAGAAGTTGAGACGAAGAACCATCCCCTCCCCGAAAACGCCTATCTGCCCTGACCCCTTATCCATGATTTATACATTATGGATAATTAGACTTATATGGTTATTCTTCTCAACTGCTCATTTGTTATTTGGTTTATTGTTGTTGCCTTGCCTTCAAAATCATAATCCCATATGTCTATTAAAGCAGCTGAAAACTCTACAGATAAATCTGGTAATCATTTCAAGGCCTAATGAAACACTTTTTTAGCTCAAGGTGCATTCCAAATCGATAATGGGGATAATAATGGGCTATATGGGTCTTTAGCTCAGCCTCATTAGCAAAAAAAGGGAGAAAGCCTGACCTGATTCTTCAGGCAAATTTACACCGAGAGGCACCTAAAATATCAAAACTGATGCTTAATTCTGGGCCAGGTTTTATTATCAGATTATACAATGGAGAGATTCAAAGTTATTTTTCTCAACCTTGTCTTGGTGCCTTTGATAACCCCACTAGCCTTGGGCCTCTTTGAAATTCACAGACTAGGGGAGGGTTGAGCTGAATTTAAACAGTTACTTGAAGCAAGGTACCCTGCTACTTTAAGACTGGGATGAAGCAGAGCAACTCTCCCACTCTGACCTAATTGCTCTCTCCCGACATGAACACGAGGAGCTGTGCACTCTGACACCTAAAGATTATTTAATACCATCAAAGCTATAAAGAGAGGAATAAAAGCAGGCAATGTTGAAAGGAACGGGAAGAGTTAACCCTTGCGTGGTCAGGCTGCATGAGTTGGAATACCCAGGAAGGGGGAATCGGTATGCGCGAGTAGGCCTGTCAAGAAGCCGTCAGCCGACGTGAGTAGAGCTCCCATATCCCAACATCACAGGGCTCCACTTCCAGCCTTGAGCCTGCTCTGCTTCGGCTGTGTTCCCCTGGTACTGGCTCCCACCCTCCTCCTCTCCCACGTTTCCCACACTCGGCCCATTCCCTAAGGCAAAGGCTACGTCATTGGGCACAGCAGCCAAACCACTGTAATATCCCAATTTATTTCTACTTATTCTAACGGAGTCTGGGGCCGTTTCATTTAGGTCAAGGCCGATTTTATTAGTGTAAAACTACACTATTTAGTTCCACTAGACTCCATTTGTAGCTTCACTATAAAAGTGACTGTTTCTCCATTTAGCTGAAGATGTTCTAGCAACATTGCTGTGTAATAAATTATTCTGAAAGACAACATCAGCAAATAGAAGACCAACACAACCACACAACCATCCCGACAGGATCTGATTGCTTGCCTCCTTCTTCTTTTTTTTTCCTATTACAGAGAATGAAACTCTTGCTCTAAACACTGCGGTTTTTACTTGAGGTACCGTTTACTACTCCAGACACGGATCTACACAGCAGGTCGAGGTCTGACAGGGTGTGGGTCGGGACCGGGTAGAGGTGTTTACCATTTAGCGAGTGCTGGGTGACATCTCTGGGGTGCCCTGCCATTGTGGGGAGCATGTCTCATCTGTCAGCGCCTGATGGGTTTATGCTGTGTGCAGTGTGTGCAGCCTCACTCAGACACCAGCTTCAGCCCCAACACTCACGGCTTGTTGTGAGTCAGCAGTGCATGGTGGAAAAAATACTTACTTTAACTAAGTACCGATGCTGCAATATAGAAATACTATACCGTTACAAGTAAAAGTCCAGCATTTATATGCAGACTGTCTAATTTCAAGTTTTGAAATGTATACAAATCTTTTGAAAATAGCCGATCTACAAGCTCACAATGCGTCGCATCGCAACGCATTGTGAGATTGTAGATCAGCTATTTTCAAATGGCTGAAATGTATAGGGCTGAAGTGGTTGTTTGTATGTTTTGTAATGATAATCTAAATCTACAAAGTAACTAGTAACTAAAGTTTTCAAATAAATGTAGTGGAGTAAAAGTACAATATTTGGATCTCAGATGTAGTGGAGTAGAAGTAAAAGTATTGGAAATTGAAAATACTCACGTAAAGTAGTGAAGTACAAATACCTAAAAATTTTACTCAAGTACAGTACTTAAGTAAATTTACTTAGTTACTTTCCACCACTGCTCGGCCTTGTGAGTCAGGCCCAGCGTGTCAACAACAGTCGGGGGGGGTTAGGGGAGACAGGCCATTGTGGGTCTGTGTGTAGAGTCTGTAGACCACTGCGGGCCTGCACTAACCAAACAGCTGACACGCTGAGGCTGCCTCTGGTGAAAGCAAGCTCCCCTCGCCAAATTTAGCCCTGGGTCTATCGCAAGCGATCTTGCGTGCAAACATTTCCTCCTCCCCTTGAATGAACTGAAGCTCATTCGCTTAGAACTGCTCTGACTCCTGTACTACTGATGATGGTTCATGTGCCATTTTTGGAAGATGCTATCTATCCTCGGTCTGTATTAAATTTGCATGATTCAACAACTTGGGTGACCTGCTGAGCTATAGAATCTACAGTAACACGTCATGAATCAAGAAAAAACACCATAGCCAAAAATCATTATTATATAATATATATATATATATATATATATATAGGTCATTAAAATATAATATAAATGGCCATTATGTTTAACTTTGACTAATAATTACAGTCAGTATATTACATAAGTGATTTCAAAGAATTCTCTAGAGACACACACACACACACACACACACACACACACACACTACACAGCAATTTGGAATGGAATCACACATAGCGCAAACGAAAGAGTACAGCGCGCAAGTCCCAAACGGAATGTCACATGTGTGCAGTCACAGTGTGGCATAGTTTGGTTGTGATTGTCGCCGGCTCAGGTAAGAAGTGTGTGACACTACTGTGCTTTCCTATGACACAGCGAAGACCAGCACGTCTTCACTGAACAAACACTTAATCCAACCCTTTCTTTTTCTCTCCACTGTGTCCGACAGTCAGAGATTATGAGACGGGAGGGACACTCCTATTACGAGCCTCACTACAGTACACAAACTATTTACCCTATCCGCTACTACATGTGAAGGGCACAATGATGGGTTAAAAAACAAAGCTGAAACATGAAGTGGAGGCCGTCAAATCTCGCAATTTCCTTCTTCACATTGCCGCCGCAACGCAAAGTAGAGTTGAGCCGCCCGAAGGGCGCCGAAATTCTATGGTAATATAATGACGGTTTGCTCATGCATCTAGAGTCTAGATACATGAGTAAACCTGTCAACAATGGTAACTAATACTGTTACTGCAGACAAGAAATCAGTTGGCATGTGGAACTGTCTAATAATATCTTGCACAAAGCAATCCCTCTACCGTCCTCCAAAAAAAATCTTCTCATTTCATCTGGCAAAACTATTTGTTCCACTGCTTGTGAGGAAAAACAGAAAACAAAATGTCAAACCAATGCGAAGAAAATAAAGAAAATATATGACAGATCTAGGAGCTATTGAGTCACTGAAATGTTTAAGAGCTGAGGAAAAAAAGAACATTTCCAGTATCATTCACACTTGACTATCATCCTGTGAAGAGGAAGGAGACGGTTGGGATCTGTGTGTGTGTGTGTGTGTGTGTGTGTGTGTGTGTGTGTGTGTGTGTGTGTGTGTGTGTGTGTGTGTGTGTGTGTGTCGGGGGGGGGACACTTCAGTGGTAGCATGACAAAAGTGGCGACGTGTGTGCGTCATTGCCGGATGACACACTTGAACTTCAGCGTGCAAGGCCCCGCATCTCTCACACACAGAGGAAACCAACCTCCGTGTTGAAACTCATCAATGAGGACCTGACTGTCTCAAAGACAATACTGTCAGCCTAATCCCCAGGCAAAAATATAAAAATCTCCTTTTTTGCTTCCTCTCACTGGATATTAGGACCAAGATACTACAGCGTTATAGCATACAACTCCCATAATAGCTCAGAATCCAACAATCCAAATAGCGCTATTAGACAAATATATATTAAAACAACATTGAAATAAACAAACTATTAAAAATCAATTTTAGGACATTTAGATTTCTGCTCTAGGGAATGTAGCCAGGGAGCAGAGTGTGACTAGAGCGATCAATAACACTGATGTTACGACATTGCGAGGACATTATTTCACCGAACTCCTTCCGCTCCATCTGCCCATTCTCAATATCAAGAGCTGACACAACACATGAGATTTACTTCAACTTAGTCGCCAAATCTCAAATATCATAATATGCAATTTGGTGATGAATATTTAAGCCCTTGAGTTGAGAGTCTCAACTCAAGGGCTTAAATATTCATCACCAAATTGCATCAATTGCAAGTCATTTTGGTCTCAACTTGAGACCAAAATGACTGTAGCCTTGAGGTTGCAGTGCACCATTATACTAGTTGAACATAAACAGTCAAATGCTCAGGGTTCATTCATCACACTCACAGGATGTTACTGTAAGGTATCATGATATGGCTGTGACTTACAGTAAGTATACTGTATACTTTAAGGACAAACTAAGAAAAGACTTACACAATAATATTGTCATCCATGTATAGCGCTACACAAACGTACACTAATAAAGGTCAATGAATCTAAAAGTACACCATAGAGCAGTGGTCCCCAAACGTTAATGGCCGTGCACCCCGTTACCTCCTGACCTATAGCTGACGCATCCCCCCCAAATACAACGTCTCGTTGTATTTGGCCACAAATGATAATTATTTTAATATGATTAGGCAAATAATCACAGAATGTCACTGCACTGAAAGACATGCAGCTGCTGCTGTATAGTCCCACAGCTGCTCTATCTCCTTACAACAGTGGTTTACCGGATTTTGGCCTTTGTGCTAAATAACACCATAAAACCGTCATTACCCTATTCATGTCACGCACCCACTATAGAGCTCGTTTGCGCACCACAAGGGGTGCACGCACCACAGTTTGGGAACCCCTGCTGCCATAGAGAGGTAGGTGGCCAGGTAGCTGACTTTGGCTCATCTGAGCTTTGGTCACAAGCAAACATGTAACTGTGAATCACACCAATACAAGAGGTGACAGGGTGGGAAAATCCTCAGACACACCAAATATCCCACTCAGCCACTAAGCCCCTAATGCATCTTGCTCTGAATGTCACCGCTTTTAGGAGGAAAGGGCATCTTCCCCCCCCGTCCCCCCGCCCCAAAACAACCGCACACTGTCACAAAAGCAGAGTTTGCAGCACGGCTATTACTCCGTCTCAAGTTTGACACTTGGCAACATTAGTTTTCCTCAGTCAGCTATTTAAATCACGTTACAGCCATATACTCTTTCATGCCTATACTGTAACTGCATGGAGGCTCATGTCAGTGTTCCACTTTCTATCCTATATTTCACCGTTTGACTTAAGAGTATATTTGTGATCTTTGACTTATTGCACATTTGTATCTTTGACTTTTATTGCATATTTGGTAACACTTTACTGAAAGGTCGGGTCTATAATGCTTAAAAGGCTTCATAAATTGTTTATATGTTTATAATTATGCATAACAACTTATAACAAGGTTTAGGTAGTTGCGACCATAGGTCGCATTTAATATGAAAACCTGCATCTCCCGTCCGTCAGTTAGTTAGTCACGCCACGCCTCCATATATTGGTCACGCCTCATGACATCACACCTCCATGTATGGTCACGCCATCATGCCTTGTGACACATCACAACACCATATATGGCCATCTCAATATATGAAGATCACAACACTGACCTCATCTAACCGTGCATAACCATATGGAGGAGACGGGATCATCACCTAGATCTGCAAATATGGAGCCGGCCAGCTCTACATCTGACCTCAAACCTCAAACCCTTAGATCTCCATATATGGAGCTGACCTGTTCTGACATTCCATATGTTGATCCTTCCTCACCCGTCCTTCCTGTTCTGACATTCCATATGTTGATCTGACCTCATCAAACCCTGTACACTCAAGACACGCTCCATATATGGCCAGTACAGAATTCATTCCATATGTTGATCTGACCCCCATGCCAAAGTGCCAGTGCTCGCCCAGCAGTCTGCCGCCACACAGGCAGATGCGTGCACGCTATCTCGCCCTTTTAGGGCAAGGTCGTTTCTCACCCTCAGGGCGTCTTACTGGTATTATAAGTGCTGCCCCTACATGGTCATAGTCAGTAGTTATTATGTGGTTATTATGAGCTTATAAATGTATTACGACCAGCACTTAAAATAGGCTACTTCATATAGACTACGATACAACTTTATTGTCAGCTTTCACTGAAATTTGTTTTGCGTCCATGACGTCATCGTTCAAGATACAGACAAGACATACACAATACATTACACAAGATACATTACAGGACGACACAAATCACAGAAGCAGACAGGAACAAGAACAATAGAACATATCCTCTTGGTTCTTTAGCCTGTTTTTCTTATATTTCGGGACTCTAAACCGCCTCATGGAGGGCAACAGTTGATATTCATCATTTAAAACATGTAAGGGGTCAGAGGAGATACTCTTCGCTAGACTACCTTGTTATAAGTTGTTATGCATAATTGTAAACATTTATGACAAGTGTTATGATTAAGCCTTAAGTGCATTATAATGCATTCATGTGATAATACGTTTTAGACCCGACCTTTAAGTAAAGTGTTAGTCCGACTGTATGTTTTTTATATAATAATCTTTTGACTTATTTTGAATTTATCTTGCACTATTGAAAAAAGGTCAAAGTCCAAACATTTAATTGCCAGCAATAACTGCTGTATTATATGTGCATTTGATAAATAAACACTTCAATGGCCTAAAATGTCTTGAAATTGATTAAAAGGCACTGCACTGGAGGATGTAATCTTGCCAGTTGCCAGTTAAGAGTATAGGCTACTTGCTGCCTATTCATTCAGTTACAATGGCCAGATAACGGTTACATCATGACAATTCCTTAATGTGTACTAGTCATTCATATCAGTAGGTCTACTCGAGTCAAAACTCAATACAAATATAACAGTAGTGCGAAAAACCAGCGACCATAGCCCTGATGTAAAGGTAACAGACTAGTCAACATCGAATGCTGTGTTGTAAATTGATAATAAACTTGTTGCGGGGTAATAAACACGGAGGAGTGAGCAGCCTCATTTGTGGTTTTACGAGATAACATTTTACGACACAACATTGCAGGTTTGTCATGCTGCAGGCGGGGTATATGTGTGGAACTGTAGCAGCGCCGCACACTAGTGACATTTAATACGGTGAGATTAAGACACCTCAAATTGCCACGTTATCTTGACAGGGGGTTCATCTGGGGTGTTAACAAATTAGGGGAGATTGCTGTCAGGTTTGCGTGTGAGTTGAGGTTTCGTTCCGTCATTCCGCCTGCTGCTGCTACACAGAGAGGAGCAGAGGGTTGTCTTGGGTCATGAAGTTTCCACCTCAATATTTTGAGCACATCAAAGAATGCAGGGCTGTGGTTCATCCATTTACGGCGTTCTTTCTGAGGGGAGGAAGTGGGCTCCCGAATGATTGATTGCGCTACAATATTACCGTATTCACTAGAGCAAAGTTCACGTTAAGCCTCCGACAACACGCTACATGCCAACTTTAATCGAATTTGCCAGCGCATAATATCGGAAAAGAGAGAGTGTTCCACATTCCATTGTCCTGACGTTTGGTTTGCAACAGAAGACCAGCTCTCACTCTCTCGCTGTCTGAGGTATATGTATGCACTAAGCACAGACACAGCACACACACTTTGATAGATCTGCCTGCCCTGCATGCATGCATCATGCAACATAATGACCGAGCAGCACGCCCGCACGTTGGCGGGGTGACCTTGGTATTAAATCGACGCAACGAAACTGTCAGCCCCGAAATATTTCAAAAATACATTTTCTTTTCAGCCAACGACAGTCAGCGGGGACGTACATGCAGCGATGCATTAGCCTACAAGCTAGCTGGCTAGCAGACATGTACATTGATTCATTGAACACACTATCCTGCCATAGAATGGCTCCAGCCTGTCCTTCCCTCCGAGCCGACGCTCAAGTAGTCACAATGTATCGACTTGACACGAGTTTCCAAAGCGAGGTATTCAGTCCCCTGTCTCTCAATGAATGGCAACATGGAAAACCTGTCACATTCTGATTCATGCACACCAACAATACTGCCATGCGTGACAAAAGCATTTTTATCTCTTCTTTTCTTTTTCAACATTGCACCGGGTTCTGTTTCTATAGTTTTTGTTCCCCTAAAGCCCTGGCTTGCACACATGCTGTCAAATGTTGACAAGCTGTCAATGACAAGTGGATCATTATACCTGGGACCTGTTGACTCCTCCCCCCGCTCCCCTTGCTGCTGCTGGTGGAAGTTCAGTCGCGCAGCTGCGTTTGTTTGCGGTGCCGTTCTTTTCAAAGTTGTTTACCGACTCTCAGATTTCGAGACAGCGGATGCCACGAGTGTTGAGCAAAATTACCCCTCCGGCAAATCGTCGGCGAGACGCGACGAACGGCGTTCGGTGAGCAGAGAAGTTGGGCACAGCGTTCGCAATGGCAACCATTGCAGTCACGTTCTCTGGCTGTGAAATCCAACACCAGCCCCCCGAGCCCGCCCCTTTCCTTTTATGGCTGCTGGTCCTCAAGTGGATGTCCTGTTAACTCCAGATGTGCACACTGCCTCTCTGTGTCACCACACACCAACTAGATGTGATACAAAAAGGAATAATGAAGCAGAGGGGCACAAATGTGTTCAAAAATAGCCGTTTTTGGCTGAGTAACTACTTTATATAAGATAGTTTATAAACTGAATAACTACTTGTGTTGTACCTCAGCATTGAGAAACAGCTAAACATGGCCCGTTAAAAGCAATAACAGCATGCATGCATGCATGTATGACTAGAAAGCTTTACACCCAAGCTGGAGGGAGAATCATGTTCCTCCGTCTATTTTGGCATGATGTTCAACCTGACACCCTCCCTCCCTCCCCATCCTCCCTGAAAGGCTATAATTGACTTGAATTGGATGGATAACATTGAGAGTCAGCTGAGTGTCATTTGTGTGTGTGTGTGTGTGTGTGTGTGTGTGTGTGTGTGTGTGTGTGTGTGTGTGTGTGAGACGTGTGTGTGTGTGTGTGTGTGTGTACGTGCATGTGTGCATGCGCGTGTGTGCGTGCATGCATGCAAATAACCATGTACTGTAGGTGCATTTTCCTGCTTGAAAATCAGTTATTGTTGGCGAGCAACACAGACACGAGTACCAAATTGTGCCAAGAAAGTACGAATTTCCTGCTCTTATCTGCTTCAGCTATGAAGGTGAGTCAACAGAAAACAGCTCTCCACCATAGAATGGCAAAGTTCTGTGAGAGGTGAGGGCTATGGAGGGGAGCCCCATCTTCTCACCATGTGTTTGAAGTTGAACACTGCAACAAAACAAGCTAGTGACATACTTTATCTCTCTGTAGCCCACCTCAGTGCAGCTTCTCTTCCTTTCCTGTGAGCATTGACACAATTACAGACAGAGAGAGAGAGCCCTGCTCTTTAAGGCTTGCTTATACAAAGTTGCAAGTGGCACTATGTCAACTGTCACACATCACCACACAAGTGAGGAATGCAGTGCAGTGCAGTGCAGTGCAGTGCAGTGCAGTGCAGTGCAGTGCAGTGCAGTGCAAGTGTGTGTGTGTGTGTGTGTGTGTGTGTGTGTGTGTGTGTGTGTGTGTGTGTGTGTGTGTGTGTGTGTGTGTGTGTGTGTGTTGGCGCACGCGCACATGCATATGTGTGCATGTGCATATGTGTGTGGGGTGACATGGGACACAGAGGCATGCAAGTAACTCAGGAGTGCAGGAGTCTTCAAATGCTAGAAGTGTGTTGGGGTGGAAGTGGCTGCTGTCATAACAGAATGCTTGGAGAGTGTGAGTTGTCTTATTTCACAGCCGTCTGACAGGTGGCGTTGGGGCCCCATCATGTGTGTACAGGGTGTGTGTGTGTGCGTGCGTGCGTGCGTGCGTGCGTGCGTGCGTGCGTGCGTGCGTGCGTGCGTGTGTGCGTGCGTGCGTGTGTCGGACAGGCCAGGCTTCATTCAATCGGCTGCCATGTGGGGATTTGTGTTGGCAGAGGCTAACATTGTGTTTCCACTACATATCTCAGGGCTGACTATAGCAGAGCCCCAGGGGTCCCTACAACCCAGCTGCATCCTCCACTTGTAGCTAGGTTTACACTGGGACGTTATAGGGCTTGAATCTTAATGGGCCTCAAGTCTGGCACAGCTCCCTTCTATTCTCAAACCATACATATTCTGGGTATATATTTACATATACTCATGATGTCACGCAGTAAAAGTAAATTTTACTCTGAGAGTGTATAAATGTAACCAAATGGACCCGTACATTTGTACAAATGAACACTGAGGACTTTACTGTATACAGGTCGTCTCCTTGCAGCTTAGGGTCTTATCTTATACCTGCCGCAAGACGGCGCAAATGGGCAGCACAATTATCAGTGCTATCTTCTGCACATTTTTACCCTGGCTAGCGACCATGTTGTCTAAATACCGAAGAATCTTGCGCCTATTTCACCCCCATGGGCACGATGATCTTAAAATGGGGTGTGGTTTGGAGCAAACAGGGTGCACTGCTACATGCAGATATTTGCACCTTGCATTTAGACCAGTCTTTTCTGATCTAATCTTCTGGTGTACTGACAGCGCAGGTATGTCCTTAATATTTAGACAACGCATTAACATCGAATATCTTGACCTGTTAATGCGTTGCCCTTGGAGCACGCAACCATCCATCATTTTTTAATAAGTGGTTTAAAAACAACTTAACTGAGAGGTAGCATAACCATTAAGCTGATATGTGAAGTTAACACAAATTGGGAGGAGATATTAAGCTACAGGAGGAAGAATCTTGACCAGCAGCATGGCACCTGGTCCACCCATTGACCAGCAGCATGGCACCTGGTCCACCCATTTCTATCAGCTACGGGAGGAAGAATCTTGACCAGCAGCATGGTACCTGGTCCACCCATTTCTATCAAAATCCATCTGAATTCATCACAATAACACTCAATATGGATGACATTTTTGAGGGACTCAAACTCTGTCTGCATTGAGGTTCAAAAACGTATTAATAATATGGGGCATATTATTAATATATATGGTGAATGTGTGTTAATTGCAATCTGCCACTTTTCCATATGGTAGCCTACCACAAAAAAAGTATATTTCTCTGCTCAAATGGCAGACAAATCATTTTTCAAGCACTTGATTCCTCATTAATCCTATAAGAATATAAGAACTAAAAGTTGCTGGCATGAATCTCTAGAGAAATACAAGCGGTGAGGAGAGAGAGACGGAGAGGATAAGAGAGAAGTAGCCCAAATGCCTATTTTATTGCTGATATCTTCATTCATATACCTCTCATCATTTAAGAATGCTGTGAATAGCCTCCTGGCATTCTTTATTATCATGTTTTGAAGATGCTGTGTGCCTGGGTCCTATGTTCTCTTCCTATGTGTGCATAATATTTAGACGTTGATGGTTTAAAAGTCCACTCATTCAATGTACTTCTTTACACCTAGAAGGAGGTGCGGTGATGTGAAGACCCATGTGATGCATGTAGTACCCTTAAAGCTTTGAATAGCCCACTGTATGCAAGTAGAAGATGAATCTTTGGAGCATTACACAGTAGCTTGTAAGCCATGTGTTTACAGTTTACTGTACATTACGTTATTAGGACCTGGACATGCATGGGAGAGCCTACTCTGCTAATCCTTCACACAGAATGACAGGGTTGTCAGAAAAGTGTGTGAGTTACTGCAGGTTAGCAAGACCCATCATTGTTCTGTAAGCCCTTTGATTTTGTGGCTCCACCATCCCTATTACTACTACTACATCTTTTAGATTTTTATTATACTTATTCAATTCTGCGTGAACCTTCTATATTTTAGCAGGAAGGATAGGAACCTTCAAGAAGTGTCACATTCACTGTACTCAAGAGCCTGTCAGTGCTCCATCCTGATCCTGAAATGTGCTCTTGTAAAAAGAAGAATCCGCTCCCCGCTTTCCCATATTATTATTTAGGTCCAGTGGTGGTGAACCAAATAGTTCCCATCGGATGGTTGATGTTATAGGACAGTCGTGGTCGAGTTTCCCCTGAACTTCTCTCTCCTGTTTCAGTTTATAAGGCACCTGGCGAGCCCTCAGCAGGTGCCTCTTTCAAATCCACATCCTGGTTAGACTCCAGTAAATGCTGCGTGCCTATTTGCTCTCCGGGCCCAAACGCCAAGGCTATTTCCAGAGTGCTGTAACATTAGCCAGGTTGATCAACACGTCTGCCACCCCTTCCCCCATCACGAGGCCACATGCACATGTCAGATTCTCATATACACAGAAGAGAAGGAGAGAGGCTGCCCCGGGTGCCCCCTCCTCCACACAGTGTCACCCACGCCCAAGAGAAACATTTCCAGGCTCCCTAAATGTCAGTGGACAAATACAGTGGGGCAAGCTCATGCATCAGGGCAACATGAGAGCCCCGAGGTCTGACGTAAAAAAAAAGGTGGTCTACCAGCCTTTCTTGGAAATGGATGTGGAGGCGGGACCTGGGCCCAAGCAGACCTGAATACAGACCAAAGGAGCCAGGGAGACATGGGGAGGGTGAGATGGTGCCAAAGCTCTGTGGTCAATCAACATACACAGGCTCCCTGGCCATTAATTTCTCCCTCCCCTAAAAGCCACTTATTTATTTGGAGCTTCCAGCAGCCAACCATTCATCACCCTATGACTCCCCTTTATTAGCTTGTCATCCACAGTGGCGTGTAATGGTGAAACCATCGAGTAGTCACTATATAGAGAGCCACTTTGTGGCGAGACCGGTGCCCACAAGAGGGTACCTCTCTTCTAATAGAAGAGTCTTTCGGGGCATATTACAATGAGCTGAATAAATCAGAGCATGTACAACCCAAAAGAAATCCACCACAACGGTAGCTAAATGTGCCACTCGTGTCGTGTGTGTGTGTGTGTGTGTGTGTGTGTGTGTGTGTGTGTGTGTGTGTGTGTGTGTGTGTGTGTGTGTGTGTGTGGGCAGACGTGCTGAAAGGCTACATAACGCCCATGTCATCCCACTTTATAGTGGTAGATTGTGAAGAACAAAGCAGGGGGGGACCGACAAGATCTTATCAGACGCATGGAAATGGTTAGCGAGGAGTCGAGGACCAAGAGCCTCCTTTGAACTGCGGATGGCTGTTAAGGAACACTTTCACTCAGAACACATTCGAATAACATGCCACCAGGCGTTCACAGAAAAACGTGTTTCTGTGCATTCTGCAAGACTGTGTGTGAGTGTGCGTGTGCGCACGCACACACACACACACACACACACACACACACACACCCTTCCATACCTAATCTCACCTGCAAGAGAGAAAAAACATTATACAGTTTAATTTTCTCTTTCTAGCCCCCCTCCCCCCTTCTCTCGTACTGAAAAAAAAAGATGATTTTTCAAACCTCTGACAGGCGAGCCTTTCGCGGGATTTACTCCATCTGAAAACATGTGGTAAGCCTTGTGGAATGTTTCAAATGAGTCCCAGATGTGGGCCGCAGACAGGTTTAACCCCTTCCCCTCCTGCTCCCGCAGCAGGGGAGAAGGGAGGTACAGACGAGACCTCAACGGCCAGCCAGTGTTGGGCAGATACTCAATATTGTACATGTAAGTGGACTACAGTGTCCCAACTACTGTTGCCAACTGTAATCAGATACAGTTCCTGTAAAAGCAAATAGGAATAGGAATCGTATACATTTAGGAAAAATATAAATGTTTGTCCTGGGCTACTATAAAGTATGTCATTGTCATGTCATGTTATTACATTCAGGGATGGTGCTTGGATAACATGGAGTATAAGGCCAGTGAAACTGCAGTCCGTAAACCGAAAACAAAAAATGACCTGTTCTCCTCCATATCCTATTCTTTTTGGAGGAAAAGTAGGCCAAAGGTAATCTCATTTCTTAGCTGAACTGGACTGAGTAATCTAGTAGATTAGATCACTTATTGCACTTTTAAGTAGGTAATCTTCAAAAGATTACATTTTGAAAGTAACATACACAACCCTACCACTGGGAGAGGGTTAAGCAATATAGAAATAAAAACCTTTATACCTCTGTCAATTTTTGTTACTTTCAAAGTATTAAGGTCCACTGAACTGTGCCCTAATGTAATTTGCTGTAAAGCTAAAAAAAAAAAAAAAAAAGAAAAGAAAAGAAAAAAGAGTGGTACACTTCTGCCGCATTACACAAGTATAAAGCATGCGAGCGCACTGTTTTTCCAGATGACTCAGCAATCACACAGACCTGACAAAGATTAGGAAAACACCTTTGAGGAGCAGCACGTTTACTTCTCACAAGGTAAGCTTCTGCTAATGGTGGCCAACAGCCCAGCAACATATAAGCAACAGTTATAACAACATCGTGTGTTAGTTCCAGAAGAAACCTCACCGGGAGGCCATTCAGGAGGCGCTGATACGATATAAAAGAAATGCAAGACTTCACTTATACTACATCATCTTTGTTTCCATGGCATGATCAAATTGGCAACTCAAAACACGGTTGTTCAAGTGGTGCCGTTTCATAGTGGACGTTGTTATCGTTGCTGTAACACTCCCAAAAATGGTGGTTTTGATGAGATGGGGAGGGTGGTAACAGAACAGCCCAGACTATCACGGGGGTGGAGAAGTAAGCTGATTGATATCCTATGAGCAACAAACTCAAGTGACCCCATTCCCTGCTCTAACTCATTCGTTTCTCTCCCTCTCTTTCTCTCACTCCAGATTCGCCTGCCTCACTCAGACTCTCTCTACACACATTCTCTGTTGTTCCCTCCCTCTGCCTTTCTCAGTCAGTTTCTTTCTCGTTCCCTCCTACACTTTTCCTCCCTCTCATCCTCCCTTTCTCTTGTTCCCTCCCCCTTTCCTCCTTCCGTCCCTCCCTCAGTCTTCCTCTCTCTCTCTCTCTCTCTCTCTTCCCTCCCTAGCCAATCCAACTGTGAAGCAGTTGTCCAACACACCCGTCAGCCTGCCAGCTAGCATGTTGGACCCAGGCCCCATTATTCAGAATCATAACAGACAGAGAGGGTACATGCAGACACTGGCAGGATGGAGCCGAATTGAGAGCCCATAGGAGAAAGCGTCAGGCGGTCTCTGCGAGTGAGGTGGTGAGCACAGAGAGAGAGAGAGAGAGAAGAGAGAGAGAGAGAGAGAGAGAGAGAGAGAGAGAGAGAGAGGGCGGGTGAGGGTGGGGGGGGCAGGGGGGGGGGGGGGTGCAGTCAGAGAAAGAGAAGGAGAGAGAGTGAACAGGCTTGGGTTTGAGGCTGCTAGCTGCAGAATCTCATAGGCCATATGAGGCCAGAGGAGGCTGGGAAAGATTGTTACCGCTTTGAGCTTCCACATGTGAATGCACCGCAAAATTCCCCTCTCCCTCTTTTTTGTGACTCCCTCCCACATGTCTCCCCAAGGGAGGACCAGTGTTTTAAAAGAAGCACAGACAACTGCCAGCATCCAATGCTGCTTTTTGCTCGCGAGGAGGCCAAATCCAGCACGTTCAAAGCAATGAAGTGTTGCAAGTGAGCGGCCTAATGCGGTCTCTCTCTCTCAGGTGACCTGTTAAAGGAAAGCATCTTTTCTGGGGCTTTGACTCAGGTCCAGGATGGATTCAAGCACCGGGGTCACATTTTTGTGTGCGTTTCATTTCTTCCCCCTCCCAATATACTTTCCAAATACCTTCTAGAGGAGAAGGAGTCTGGAAGAGCAAGGACAACACATTCCAACCCACCACCGACAAAATGCCAGTAAGGTTATGGTGTGAGCCGGAAGGGGCCAGTGGGTGGATAGCAACAGCACAGCTGGTGATAGGAAATGTCAAAGATTACATGCTGGCACAAACCAAAAATCCGATAAATGTGCATACCGTAATCGCTTGGCAAGGTCAAATGTTAAATCTGATCCCAACAAGCATCGTTGTGTCACGTTTCCCCTCAAACACGATTGATGTAACCTTCCCCGGCTATAGGTGAATGGCTTCCTTTATTCTGCGCTGCACTTTCAAATTGATTGTCTCAGCAGTACGCGTCCCCCTACAGTGAGGGTTACGTGCCCCCGCCCCCTGCCCCATGTCGTGTCTTTCATTTCGGTTCACTGGGGTGCCAGGTGCCAACATGCTCCCTTTCCCCGCATCTCATCAGAGGCAACCCAGAGAGTATGTCCCTTTAATTAGACCGCCCGTGAAAATAATGGAGCATTAATGACATTTCTATGGGGGCCAATGAGCTGGAACAACAGAAGCAAGACTAAATCACAAATCAATTCCAACAAATGTAATTAAGGCTTAATTAGCCTCCGGGGTGTCACTGGAATGCCATGGAGGGGATGAGGTGAAGGAAGAGAGAAATGGGAAGAGGGTAAATGAAAGAGAAATTGAAATTGAAAGTGAGAGGGGTGAGAGAGAAAGATAAAGAGAGAGAGAGAGAGAAAGATGTATAGCGGCCACAAAAAAGCTTGCTTGCCCCTTTCCTCTACCGATCAAATGCAATATATTACGCTTGCTTGGTTAGCATGCCTCAGCCTAAGTACGACCTTAATGGATCATCTTGATTCGAGTCACAGGAACAGTTAACTACTGTATGCTGAGTGCATGGCCTCGTGGCCCTGTGGCACGTGCCTGGCTGGTTTTAAAGGGCAAGGCCTGATTTAAAGGCAACACACTTCCAGAGCGGAGCCACACAGCCAGCGCTGGGTAGAGAAGTGCTAATTCTCAATAAAAACAGCATTGCGTACGGTTAAGCCCAACAACATTCTGGTGTTAAAAAGAAAGGAAGGGGTGGGGGGGGGGGGAACAACAACAGAGAGAGAGGAGAGAGAGAGAGAGAGTAGAGAGAGAGAGTTAGGGAGAGTGGGGGGGAGGATGCAAAACCACAGGGAGGTTTGGAGAAAGCCCAGGGCCCGGTCTTGCCTCGCTGGATGCCAGATCACACAAACACTGGCGCTCGCGCCAATAAATGAGCTTCATAAACTGCAATTAAAACCCTGGGCACTAATTTAGTGGAAATGGCAGCCTGTAAAACGTGCAGAGTGTTAGAGAAAGGAGGAGAAGACAGGAGGACAGAGAGGGAGAGAAGGAAAGAAGGAGAGGGTGGGAGGGGAGGGGGGATTTGGACTTCAGCAGCGGCAGAACTCATTTTCTTTCTTTCCTTCTTTCTTTCTTCATTTCTTTTTTTTTACGTCTTCATCCCTCACATTAATCCAAAACATACCAGCTCCCGTACTGTTTCCTAGAGTGTACCACACACACACGCACGCACGCACGCACGCACGCACGCACGCACGCACGCACGCACGCACGCACGCACGCACGCACGCACATATGACTGCATTTCATATACACATGCGCACACACACACACACACACACACGCATCATTTTATTAAGAAAACCATTAAAATATTTCAATGCATCCGACGCCTCGCTGAAAAACACTCCTCACGCTGCATGCGTTTTGTCAGGTGGAGACACTTTGTCTCTCACCCTCCCTCTTTTTATCTATCTCACACACACACACACACACACACACACACACACACACACACACACACACACACACACACACACACACACACACACACACACACGAACACACACGAACCGTGCAAGGTGCATGCCCACTCATCCCGGTCGCTGTCCGGGCGGTCAGGCTGTCATAACAGCGGTGTTGGAGGTGGAATGGACACGGTTGACAGGAGACATCTGCCCTGGCTGAGGCTCCCCTGTCTATCAGGGACATGGGGACTATATGGCATTAGGCGTCAGAATTCTGTATTTCATTTTAAATGGCCACACATGAACAGGAACATACCCACACCAACCCAGGGCACGGGGACTGTCTGTCCACCAGAACGCTACTCTGTAAACACTCTCTCACCCGCACAGCCCTTCAGACCATACTATACTTCGTCCCACGACGGCGTGACGTGCCGCAAATAGCTGAACTACAACTATAAATCAATCATGAAGCATAGATTAAGCATTATGCTTGTGGTATGTTTTACGCTGTAAAAACAGCAGCAAGCCCAGTCATTATTAGGCATTAAATGGATGTGTTCGGGAACCCCTTTTGGTGTTAGCATTATGTTATGCTTTAGCTATTGAAAAATAGCAGATCTACAAGCTCATAGCGCGCCACCGAGTGGCGCGCTACGAGCTTGTAGGTCTGCTATTTGTGAAAAATCGAAGAACGACTGACATAGAAACATAGCTTTTTCAGAATACTGTCAGGATGTAGAAGACATTTTTAGAATCTGATCTCAGGTCAAAATGGGTTAAGCCCAGTCATTATTAGGCATTAAATGGATGTGTTTTGCGGAAAATGCAGCACAACCTCACGTTGAAAGGGCATGTTTTTTGTTGCTGTCCAAACTGGCTTGTTGCTATATAGAGTGACATGAGCAGAGCTGCTGTGCGTGGCACACTATAATGTGAATTCCTGGTAAGCCGCTAGTGGCATGCACCTCCTCCTCACAGGATGGGTGGTTTTAACACCTCTTCCTGGTTAAGATAACTGCTGAACGCTCTGACCTTGAGGCTGCACATGCAGACTTTTAAAACCTAAAAAACTCTTCACCAGCCTGAAAATGTAGTTTGAGGAGGAACAGAAACGTGCCATTCACGGGTGCCAAACACTGAATAACTTGTTAAAGTGTCAGTAAAATGCCAAATGCCAGTGCATTGCCAACAATCACATAACATATTTGTACTTGTAGTGACAAAAGCAAAAAAAAAGAAGAAGAAAGCACCCGAGTGTTCTATGGGCCAGTTTATCGTACTGTAGCAGCTGCTGTTAGTCTGGGAACTCATACAGTTGGGTGCCACCGATATTGTCCCTTATCATTTGACCCATTTAGGCCTGACCTCAAAATTAAAAAAAAATCCTTCTAAATCCTCCAGTTTTCTGAAATAAATATTTTCACTATTTTTCAAAAATAGCAGACCTACAAGCTCGTAGCGCGCCACTCGGTGGCGCGCTATGAGCTTGTAGATTTGCTATTTTTCAATAGCTAAATTATAACATAATGTTTAAAACACCAAAAGGGGTTCCCGCCCAAAATGGGTTAACTGTCCTTTTGCGCAGATCACGCAAACCTCAGCAAAAAGAAAAGGACAATATCGATGGCCTCCAACTGTACCTGTGATCAAATGCTAATTGAATGCCTGATTGGTTTCCCATGCACACCACCCGTATTTAGGACGGTCCAGGATCTAGATCTGGAGTAGCTAAAGACCCGAACGGAAGCCTAAAGCTTCACACCACATGCAACTATATCAAGCCTTTAATCTCCCGAACAATATGTCATTAAAGAGTCTGATTCCAATTATACGTTATGTTATGACTGCAAACAAACATGTTCCTTTATACACCGTGGCTCTGGGTGGGGATAAACCCTGCACATCCCGACCAGTGAAGAGTGAAAACATCCACACTGGAACTGAGGAAGCAATGCCCTGTGCCATGTTGCCCTTTTTAATTGCT
This sequence comes from Electrona antarctica, assembly GCF_951216825.1. Classification (NCBI taxonomy): domain Eukaryota; kingdom Metazoa; phylum Chordata; class Actinopteri; order Myctophiformes; family Myctophidae; genus Electrona; species Electrona antarctica. The sequence goes on from NC_136805.1 coordinate 24,291,816, forward strand.
TATTGATTAGCGCGTCACACTGTGACAAGAACAAGAGGGCGAGACAACAGGGGAGAGAAGAAAGCCCCGAAAAAGTGATGAGAATTAGGGGCGTAATGCCTGGCTGAGCAGGAGGTTTTTATTTGGAGGCTAAAGTAAACTCCCAGCTGAAGAGTAAATACAAGCAGGTTTCATCCTCCAAGCCTGTCACTCGTCACCTAAGGTTTTCCCGGATAGGAGGTTCACATTTCAAAAGAGGCTTGAGACGCTAATTGTGAATCATGACTCCTGTGTGCCGATGAGCCTTGAGGTTTGCCTGAATCAAGTCTCTGCGGCATGACCCTGAGCATCAGTTGAGCTTTGCTTTTTGCTTTGTGAAGAAAAAGAAGAGAGAAAAAAATACTCCTCCAGCGATGCAAGTTTGAGGTTGATGCTTTTATCACCAGCCAAATCCTGATGCTATATCAGTTCAGCGTTTCCTGTGTCATTTGCCATTCCTCTCATGTTCCGCCCACTACTGTATCTAGTACTAGACCTGAGCACTGCTTAGCTCACATGTAAAATCTTCAGGAAAACGCATTGGTCAATTCAAATAAATTGATAGATCAGATTAATAGGATTGTCCTTGTAAAAATCTGTTCATACATCTCTAGATATTTGTTTTGTTTTTGGCTAAAAGGCCATTTATATTAGATTAGGCGGCTTCAGCGTCCTCAATGAGGCGATTCGTTCCACTGTATAAAAAAATGCAAACAATGGCGTAGTAGGGCAGGTACACACTGACTCACTGCATGACTCACAGCTTACACGCATACAATTGCAAAGAAAAGAAGGAAAAGAAAGACAAGGCAATAAAGAAAGAAAAAGAAAGAAAAATATAAAGATATTCAGGGTCACATGTTACCCTCCCGCTTCCTTTTGCAGCCCTGCTGGGTGGTTTGGCAGCAGTGTTGCCATGTCCTCTAATTATAAGCAACGTTGGGCTTGTTTTTCTGTAAAGTTGCTTGTAAATATTGGTAGTTGCAGGTTGCTGTTTCCTCTTATTTGTGCTTGTTTCCTAATGTTGTTTTCATGGAAAGGACCCCCAGATTACTACTATGTAATTGTCCGCAGCTTGATCGTCTATTTTCGAATATAACCTAGTCGCTTCTTTTGGGCTTGTTTTCATAGACCTGGTTGCTGATTTCTCTTTGCAAAATGTGGCAACACTGTTTGGCAGCACAGATTGATTGATTGATTGATTGATTGAAATATTTATTAACAGTTTGCAGAATTACAGTACATTTCAAGCACAAACTCAATACAAAGACTGTTAACTGTGAGTGGACGACCCAATTAAGCATTACACTTGTTTACAAGAGGGTCCACCATGTTCAATTCATCAAAACATTTAGAGACGTACAAATAGACACTTCTATATAGTCAAAGAACAGAACAGATCATGAATTCATCATAAAGGAGGTAAAAAGGGAAAAGAAACATATACAGTGAGGGGAAAAGGGGGGGAAGGAGGAGAAGACAACAGATCATTACTCCTCTCCTCTGGGTGCAGGCACACACATGACTAGCGTCATTTCTATCCAGATAGACACGATGCAACGCACTGTGAGCTTGTAGATCTGCTATTTGAGCTGTAGACCTGCCATTTGAGCTGTAGATCTGCTATTTGAAAACTTGAAATGGGACATCCTACACAATGACTACTTTTGGTACCTTAAGTGGTACCTTAAATGTACATTAAGTACATTTTTTAAACCAATACTTTTGTACTACATTAATTGAATTCCGGACTTTTACTTGTAACAGAGTATTTCTATATTGCAGTATTGATACTATTACTAAAACAAAACATGAGTACGTTTTCCACCACCGCACAACGCCACACACCTGATTAGAAATCACGCTTTGACAAAGAGATGGCCCACAGTGACTTTTGTAAAGAAGGGGGCGAGCATGTAAAACAATGGGGGAATCATACCACCTGCAGGAGGGGATACAGAGGTGAGAGGCAGAGGCAGGCATGGCTCCTGAA